>NW_026057585.1:866364-969161 GCF_023721935.1 Panthera uncia
AAAAGAAAAGAAAAGAAAAGAAAAGAAAAGAAAAGAAAAGAAAAGAAAAGAAAAGAAAAGAAAAGAGAAAAATTCAGGCAAATTCCAATAGTCAGGCATCCTATAATATACCTCACCAATACTCCTCAAAACTGTCAAGGTCATCAAAAACAGAAAACAGAAATTGTTGCAGCTAAAATGAGCCTAAAAAATGGGGCACCTGGGTGGCTCAGTCGGTTAAGTGGCCGACTTCGGCTCAGGTCATGATCTCACGGTCCGTGAGTTCGAGCCCCGCATCGGGCTCTGTGCTGACAGCTCAGAGCCTGGAGCCTGTTTCAGATTCTGTGTCTCCCTCTCTCTGACCCTCCCCCGTTCATGCTCTGTCTCTCTCTGTCTCAAAAATAAATAAACGTTAAAAAAAAAAAAATTTTTTTTTAAATAAAAAAAATAAAAATAAATAAAATGAGCCTAAAAAGACACGATGACTAAATATAATGTGGGATCCTGGAACAGAAAGACATTAGGTAAAAACTAAAGGAATAATAATAAACTATGAGCTCCAGTTAGCAATAACATATCAACACTGGATCATTAATTTAAACAAATGGACCATACTCATGTAAAATGTTCATAAAAGGAGAAACTATATGGTGGAGGTGGGGGAAGGATATAAGGGAAATGTCTGTTTGATTTTTCTGTAAATCAAACTGTCTGGAAAATAAAGTATTAATTTTTAAAATGAGATTACAAATTGTATATAACGGTATGATTTCAACTTCATAAAAAATGCATAAATAAAAGACAGACAAAATACCAAAAGTAGGTATGTTAGTATGATAAGATGACGGGAATTTTTTTTCTTTTCTTTAATCTCCAAATTTTCTCTAACCTATTTACAATCCTTTTATAATCTAAAGAATGAATTTTATACCACCACATACCTATTAGAATGACCAAAATCCAGACAGACCACTAACAGCACCAAATGATGGCAAGGATATGTATTAAGAAAAACACTCCTTTATTGTTGGTGGGAATGCAAAATGGCACAGCCACTTTGGAAGACAGTTTGGCAGTTTCTTACAAAACTAACATACTCTTACCACCTGATTTAGTAATTGTGCTCCTTGGTATTTACCTAAAGGAGTTGAAAATTTATGGGGCGCCTGGGTGGCTCAGTCGGTTAAGCGTCCAACTTTGGCTGAGATCATGATCTCATGGTTTCGTGGGTTCGAGCCATGTGTCCGGCTCTGAGCTGACAGCTCAGAGCCTGCAGCCTGCTTCAGATTCTGTGTTTCCCTCTCTCTCTCTGTCCCTCCCCCGCTCTCATGCTCTGTCTCTGTCTTTCAAAAATAAATAATAAAAAAAGGTTTAAAAAAGTTTTTAAAAAAAGAAAATTTATGTCTACACAAAAACCTATAAACAGATGTTTACAGAATTTTTATTCATAATTACCAAAAACTGAGAAACAACCAAATATCCTTCAGTAGAGGAATGGATAAACCCAGACAATGGAATATTAAAGTTTATTTTTGAAAGACAGAGAGCATGAGCCGGGGAGGGACAGAGAGAGAGAGAGAGAGAGACAGAGAGAGAGAGAGACAGAGAGAGAGAGAGAGAGAGAGAGAGAGAGAGAATCCCAAACAGGCTCCATGCTGTCAGTGCAGAGCCCAACACAAGGCTCAAACTCACAAACTGTGAGATTATGACCTGGGCCAAAACCAAGAGTTGGACACTTAACCAACTGAGCCACCCAGGTGCCTCCCCGCACAATGGAATATTATTCAGCACTAGAAAGAAATGAACATCAAGCCATGAAAGGATATGAAGGAAACTTAAATGTATGTTACTAACTGAAAGAAGACAGCCTAAAAAGGCTAAACACTTTATGATTCCAACTATGTGACATTCTGGAAGAGGCAAAACTATGGAGAAAGGTAAAAAGGTCAGTAGTCACCAGGGCTCAGGGGAAGAGAGGAATGAATAAGCAGAGCATAGAGGATTTTTAGGGCAGTGAAACTACTCTGTGTACTATAATGGTGGATACAGGTCATTAAAATTTGTCCAAACCCAAAGAATGTACAATACCAAGGATGTACCTAAGGTAAACTATGGCCTCTGGGTGACAATGACGTATCAATGTAGGTTCATCAATTATAATAAATGAGCCCCTGTGGTGGGGGATGTTTATAATGGGGGAGGCTATACATGTATGGGGTAGGAGGTATATAGAAGTCTCTGAATCTGTTCCAGTTTTGCTGTGAAACTAAAACTACTTTAAAACAGAAAAACAACTAAATGTTTTAAATTTTAAAAATCAAGAACGAAATCTCAAAAAAATATACGCAAAAGTGGATCTGACCTTAGATGTCAAACACTGAAATTCCAGATCAGAAGACTAGAACTCTATCATGACTCCTTAGTAAATAATTCAATAACAAGATGGAGTGTGCTATTCTATTTCTGTCATGAAAATCAAACCAAGATATGAAATCTTCAAATCAAAAAAATGCTACACCTTAGGGGTGCCTGGTTGGGTCAGTCAGTATGCATGCAACTCTTCATCTTGGGGTTGTAAGTCTGGGCCCCACATTGGGCGTAAAGATTACTTAAAAAAATAATGATTTTAAAAAGCTAGAAAAAAAATGCCACAGCTTAAAAGAGTTAAACAGTATTTTATTTCCACTTAGGAAGCTAGATTCACAAAATAATTTCAAGAGTCCCTATTTCTTTCCCTGTTCATCAATTAGAAAAACAAAAACAAAAACTATCTTTCCTCTCCTCAGTTAGGATTTAATGTAACCATTTTCCAGCCTGAACAATCACTGAATATAACTGAGCAGAAAACTACATCAAGGTCTCAAAATTACAATCAATTTGCTTTTTCTTCTTGATTTTTTTTTTAAATTTTTTTTTTTTAACGTTTATTTATTTTTGAGACAGAGAGAGACAGAGCATGAACGGGGAGGGTCAGAGAGAGGGAGACACAGAATCTGAAACAGGCTCCAGGCTCTGAGCTGTCTGCACAGAGCCGGACGCGGGGCTCGAACTCACGGACCGCGAGATCATGACCTGAGCCGAAGTCAGCCGCTTAACCGACTGAGCCACCCAGGCGCCCCTCTTCTTGATTTTTAAGAGCATTATCATGTAATATAATAATTCTGACAAATTATTTGTTACTAGGAAAAGAAAATATTAAAAGTAAAATGTCTGGCCTCAAACTATAGCCAAAAACAAAAAAAGCAAAAAACAAACAAACAAAAAACCTCACCATGGGGAGCCTGGGTGGCTCAGTCATTTGAGTATCCGACTACTGATTTCGGCTCAGGTCATGATCTCATGGTTCATGGGATCGAGACCCTTGTTGGGCTCCATACTGGCAGCAGGGAGCCTGCTTGGGATTCTCTCTCTCCCTGTCTCTCTTGTTCTAAGCTTATCTTTGGTTAGTGAGGGGAAAAAACAAAAAATGTCAACTACATGTAAACCAAATTAAATGATTTCCAGCATTCTATGCAAAGCCCTAGCTCACAAATTCCTTGGTGTATTAAGTATCAAAAGCAGAATTCAATATTTATACCAATATTTTAAAGCACTAATATCCAGGAATTTTAACACTGGGCAAAAGAGAATATTAATAACAATAAAATATGGCTCTGACAAAGTTGAGAAACAGAGAAGTATGTCAATCACGTCTGATCTTCCCAAAGAGAGAAAAAATAATAAGTACCTTGTCAAATAAGCTGCTTATCATCAACTGGACTCTTCACCCTTAGCTGGGTGTTCTATTCACAGAGAATACTGTCCGAGGCAGGAAAAGTACAAATAAGGCTCACATGTATTTCAACCTTAATACCTCCTGCCAGAAGTAATAAGGGCTTATTACTTGGGAAGAAGTAACAGATTCCTCAAACTTTCTAATTCAAGGCAATTCAGTATACAAATATTATCTATGCAAGTAGATTTATTTTTGAAAAAAGTATAAAAAGGCTTTAAGATATTTTTAAAGTATTTTTAAAGTAAAGTATAAAATTACAATCAAGCTATTCGAAAAAAGCTCATTGTTATTCAATAATTACATGTAAGGCCTATGTAACCACTAGTCCCCAAGAATACAAACAAACTTGTTCATTTCCCTCCTTAACAGAACCCCAGTCTTATTTTAAAACAGGCTTCCAGAGGAAAAAAAAAAAGAGAGAGGTTAGAGTGGGAGAGAGCCAAAGCACTTAAAAACTGAGAATAAACTGAGGGCTGATGGGGGGTAGGAGGGAGGGGAGGGTGGGTGATGGGTATTGAAGAGGGCATCTTTTGGGATGAGCACTGGGTGTTGTATGGAAACCAATTTGACAATAAATTTCATATATTTAAAAAAATTTTTTAAATAAAAATAAATAAAAATAAAAATAAAACAGCCTTCCAGGGGTGCCTGGGTGGGTGGCTCAGTCGGTCAAGCATCCAACTTCAGCTCAGGTCATGATCTCACGGTTTTTGAGTTCGAGCCCCGTGTGGGGCTCTCCACTGTCAGTGCAGAGCCCGCTTCAGATCCTTTGTCTCCTTTTCTCCACTCCTCCTCCTCCTCTCTCTCTTAAAAATAAATAACATAAAAAAAAAAAAAAAACCCAGGGGCGCCTGGGTAGCTCAGTCGGTTGAGCGTCCAACTTCGGCTCAGGTCATGATCTCGTGGTCTGTGAGTTCAAGCCCCGCGTCGGGTTCTGTGCTGACAGCTCAGAACCTGGAGCCTGCTTCGGATTTTGCGTCTCCCTCTCTCTCTCTGACCCTCCCCCCATTCATGCTCTGTCTCTCTCTGTCTCAAAATTAAATAAAACATTAAAAAAAAAAAAACAAAAAACCCAACCTCCTATATTTAAATCATTTAGGCTATAGACCTGTGTTCTAGGTTGCTAAGACACACCTAGTTTATATCTGTTGTCCTGGAATAATTAAGTCCTCTTTCATTTTCAAGTGCCTTGGTTTGGGTGATAAATTACATAATCCTTATAGTTTTAGTACATTTTGTCTGGGAGACTTCTGCTAAAATGCACAAGTTTCCTGGGCACTTGCATTTACTAATTTAGATAACTAAGGGCAGAAAAGTACCTAGGGGGATTTAAGGATAATTGTTCATCCCATTGGTAGACTAGAAGAGGAGAGGAAGGTTGAGACTTCAGGTCAACTGGGCTTAAGAAATGACCTGAGGCTTCTATCCTTCCTCCCCTGCCAACCCCAGTCCAGGCAGGTACCATCTTTATTTCCTTGGCCCTCCCATGGTTTACTCCAACAACAAACTGTTAATCTTCCCATTCCCCACCATACCATAAATTTCCTAAAGGCAAAGACTACATGTTATTTAGCTTTCTATCCATGTCTAATCCCGTGTTCATCAGGTAGGAAGCGCTCATTAAATTTTTTCCCTGAATGAATGAAAAAACATCATTAAGGCTAGCACAAAAAACATTCAATAATGGTTTTCCTCCATGCACTCCTTATTTTTAACTTTTACATTGGTTTCAGTGTTCAGGGGGAAGTACTAAAACCATTATGCAAGCTCTACATTTTTCAAGTTTTAGTATTAGTGATCATTTTGTTTTCTATTATAGGAGGTAATAAAAATAATGCTTAAGAGTAAAATATGGCATTCAATTATGTAAGCAATTTCAAAGTGGGGCTATGTTTTCTTTTATTCAAATATGTTGAAAATAAAAGTAAATTGTTTTTATTAATTTTTTAAAATATAAACACTGACTCCAAGGATAGCAAATGAGGTTAGAAGGAGTAAGAAATAAACATGCTGACATTTAAAAAGCAAGTCTATATTTCATGTGAATTCTGGGAATAATCTATTGTAATTACACTGTTTCATCTCATGAAAACTAAATGCACCACACTTGGTATGAAAAAATTTAAGCACAATAGGTTCCTTCACATGACAGATATGAATTACCAATAAGGTATTAAAGGAAGTTCTGATACTAAAACTATATACAACATTGACTTATTTTGATAGGATTTTGTTTTTCAATTTTTGTCTTTAAACATATGATCAGCAAGTAGCAACTCATGGTTCTCTTGAAATGTAAGGCTGGATGTGAAAATGGGTTACTTCTTTATGCTGTGGGATGATGAATGTTAGGGGTAAGAAAGCTACTAGTTTCTCTAGCCTGACAGCCTCCTCAGTACACTATTGCTGAGAACTTCTCCCTCAGTTATACACCAGAAAACAAACATAATTAGTCCTAAATCATTTCCAACACCAACTCAAGAGTTTGAGATCTGCTATATTTTGAACCACTGCCTACATGGCAAAGTTAAATGCCACACCCAGATGTTTTTAATTTGGTATACTGATCACAATGAAAGTTAATTAAAGAATAAAATCCACCAGCTTTATCAACAACCTTAGTTTGCAAGTGACATAAATTACCAAAGATGGAATCTTAATTTTTTTAAGTTCTATTTCACGACTATTTCTGGATTACTACATAATGTGTTTTAAAGCATGACTCCACATGACTCCTCCTGTGATCTGTTCTAGGGTAACAGCCTGCACCCTGAATCCCAATATTTATCTCCTAAATATTCAATTACTCTCAAGAGGTACTATACATGAGTGCACAAACAAAAGTGTAAATCTATCACTACTGGGGAAAAAAAGGCTCAAAATACCTTCACCTATGACAGCCTTTAAAAATTAGTAACAACAACAACATTTAGTTATTAAAAGATATACTTTTGAAGGGATATAGCCCTTTAGCAGTCAAATAACACTCTTTAATTCAAATTAATTGTGGGCAATGTCTTTTGGAAGGTGAGGAACACAGACTACAGCTTCTGTAAACTGTGGTCTATTTCAACACATTGAACAAGAAGAAAGGTACAGTAAGACCTTTTCTAATCAGCAACATAAAGGACAATTGGGTATGGCAGGGAAATCTAAAGTAATCAACAGCACATAACTCGTAAAAGTGTCACACTTACTTAGATTCAAAATACCAGCTATAGAACAAAAGTCATTGCTGTTTCCAAGTAAAGACAGATGCAGGTTACATCTTTAGAAAACAGATCCAAAAAGTAGTTTTTAACCCTACCAAAATACTGGGTTAAAAAAATTCCAGTAACCCATGGTGCATTCAGTAAACAAACTACACACTTTATAAGTTACAAACTTTATAGATGATTAAACTGATCAGCAAAAGAAGTAGAAGTTTCCAAAACTTTCACATTTTCCAAGATCACCAAAAATTAATTTAATCAATCTCCCATTTAAAAAAAAATTTTTTTAACATGTATTTATTTTTGAGAGACAGAGCATGAGTGGGGGAGGGGCAGAGAGAGAGGGAGACACAGAATCTGAAGCAGGCTCCAGGCTCTGAGCTGTTAGCACAGAGCCCAAGACTGGGCTCAAACTCATGAACCATGAGATCATGACCTGAGCCGAAGTCGGACCCTTAACCGACTGAGCCACCCAGGCGCTTCAATCTCCCAATTTTTAAAACATGCTAAATGAACAAACTAAACTAGACAGACCTAAAAATATAAAAGTACTGCGGTCCTGGCCGTGCAGCAGGGAGATAACTTCCTGGTTTGTCCTGAATGGTTGTCTAGGAGTAATCAGTTGCTTGAGCACAGCTGGGAGAATATCCACAAGCAGCTGACTCTCTGCAGACACTCTGTAGTTTTCCAAAGAGAAGTAAACTAATTACTTGTGTTTCAAGTCCACAGAATACATAGATCTGTCAGTCTAGCTTTGCTCTGAGGTCTGATGGCTTGAGCAAAAATAAATCATTTAAAAGATGCTTTCATAACAACGGAAGTTCGTGGAAGGAAGTACACATAAGAATACTCAAATACAGTTCCTTACTCTGCAACTTTAATACCTTGTAGACAGGTGTATTTTCTCAACTATCTCAACCCTTACTTGGTTAGCAGGGAGCACTGAATAATAAACAAGAGACTACACACATACCACCTAGCATATGGCTAATACAATACCACACAATTTAATCCTGAAGTACCCCTCGCATTACTGAAAGCAAAAAGACACTTTTTAAGTGTCTCTGTAGGGGCACCTACATGGCTCAGTAGGTTAAACGTCTGACTCTTAACGTCGGCTCAGGTTATTATCTCCCTCGTTTGCGAGTTTGAGCCCCGTGTCAGGTTCCTCCACAGACAGTGAGGAGTCTGCTTGGGATTCTTTCTCTCTTCCTCTCTCTCTACCCCTTCCCCACCTGCTTAAAAAAAAAAAAAAAAAAAAAAAGTCTTTGTATGAATTTTCATTCTGAAGGCAGACAACAGGTATAAACCTTTGTATTATGTTAAGTTACCTGTCTGTCTTCAGTCTCCTCAACTCCCAACAATATGCTATATACAGAAACAAAAGATTTAAATTAAAGGAGGTATCTTCAAACACCATAAGCAGGGCAGAGCACACTGGACCTCCAGCATATAACGATCACTTATCAACTATAAACACAACAGTATGTATACTCACTTAACACTTGAAAGAGAAGTGGATATTCAAGAAGCTAGATTGTGAGGTAAAACATACACAAAATAAAGGCAACCAGCTCCTCATCAGCTGTTCCCAGCTCTGGGTGTTAAGAGCTTAGTTGTTCTTTGTTCCCTTCTTTATATAGTACAAGACAGCCCAAGAGACTAGATGCTCTGAAATTCTTCGAATTCTAATAGTGATTTTCCTCTTTGGCCTTGGAAAAGTTAGTCACCCTCTTCAGGTAAATAATTAAATAAAAAGTAAATTCACAGGGAGTCCTAAATATTAACACACATATTATATTCTGATCTCAAAAACATAACAGAATCCAAATTTGGTAGCATTGCATTCAAAGCCCTTTTTATTTTTAAATTTTTTCTTAACGTCTATTCATTTTTGAGATGGAGAGAGACAGAGGGGGAGGGGCAGAGAGAGAGGGAGACACAGAATCCCAAGTAGGCTCCAGACTCTGAGCTGTCAGCACAGAGCCTGATGCAAGATCCTGACCTATGATGAAGTCAGCCGCTTAACTGCTTAACCACCCACTGAGCCACCCCTCAGAGCCCTTTTTAAATGTTTATTAGAGAAAGAGAAAAAACACACACGCAGGGGAGGGGGGCAGAGAGAGAGGGAGACAGAGAATCCCAAGCAGGCTCCCCACCTGACTTGGGGCTCCAACTCATGAACCACAAGACCATGACCCGAGTGGAAATCAAGAGTGAGACGCTCAACCGACTGAGCCATCCAGGTACCCCAAAGCCCTTTTTGATCTAACTTGAAGCACAACTGTCTACAGATAAACAGCAACTTTAGATTCCTTGTTATCCTAAGAACTTTTCATACCTTCCTCCCTTTGGTCACAACAGTTTCCTCAGCCTATGAAATCCTTCCCCCTTTTCTGCCTACTGAAATTATACTTGTCTTTCAATCGCCATTTAAATGCCTTCTATGACCTATCTACCCACCAATCATTTCAAGCATATTCACTTTTCCCTTTAAACTACCATTGTATTTTTCCTTTATCTCCATTAATTCATTTTGATTTACACACGGTAAATTGTTTATATGTACCTTCTCTGCTACAGGGAATGCGGGGACTCTGTGACTCGTACAAGCCTAACGGTAATTTACACATAGTTTGTGCTTAATTATGGAACCAGACTGAACATGAGGTGGTATCAGTGGGCCAACATCAGAAAAGTGATGCCCAAATTACTGTTTTTCAAACAATGGACCATAACCTAATAGTCATGAAATTTATGACTATTCATTCACCATCAGCATTCAAAAAACAAAAAATTCCAAAATACTGAACAGACTAAAAACTGTCAGGAGGCATGATACCAGTAAATACAGTTTAGTGAAACTTGTTTCACATGGATTTTTTTTTTTGTATTTATATTGGGTTCTAATATAAAATGTATTTCTTACAGAGAGTTGAAAGTTTTTAAATATATATATAAAATGTTCATTTTTGAAAGAGAGAGAGAGAGAGAGAGAGAGAGAGAGAGACAGAACATGAGAGGGGGAGGAGCAGAGAGAGGAGGAGATAGAGAATCTGAAGCAGGTTCCAGACTCAGCTTCAGCACAGAGCCCAACACGGGGCCAGAATCCACGAACCGTGAGATCATGACCTGAGCCAAAGTCAGATGCTTAACTGACTGAGCCACCCAGGCCACCCCAAGAGAATTGCAAGTTTTTAAGAAATATTTTAAAACTGTGGATTAAGCGTCCAAATCTTGCTTTTGGCTCTGGTCATGATCTCACAGTCCGTGGGTTCATGCATAGGCTGCTAGGGATTCTCTCCCCATCTCTCTACCCCTCGTCCCACCCCCTTTCTCTCAAGATAAATGAACAAACTTAAACTGCCTATATATTTTTTTCCACACGTGGAGCTGGAGTCATACCACCCATACATAGGTTTTTTTTTTTTTACAGGATTGCCAGAGCAGCACAGAAATCATCTACACAGCAGTCAAAGAGAACGATTCTAAATGCCTCTAACCTAAACCACCACAATATCCAGTGTCAGAAATGCTACCATCTACCGAATAAATTCACCACAGATCATGCTCCCAAAGCACCATGCAGTGATCAAAAATTGTAAGTGTCTGCTTGTCAAGTGAGCCTCTTGCTTATCCTAAGAATCACTCCCAACAGAACTTATCTTAAAAAATAATTATCCTTGAGAGCATGGTAACAAACCCTCACCTGGAACAAACTAGTCAGTGGGGGCTGACTGAACCCTTCTTCACAATCATTTATATGACCTAGACACATCTTCATGTTACTAAACAACAGGTCTGTTCCTGGTAACGGCAATGTTGTGGAAGTGATTTCTAAGGGGAAGATAATGGTATTTTCAAATTTAGTTTTATTTGTTTGCTACCTCAACTACCTAGGGAATTAAAAGCGTGTCCTGGGACTGCAATTACGATTATGTCAGGCTCTCCTCACTGATAACCAATAAAGATAGCAACAAACAAGGGCAAAGAATAACCACTTTGTTCCCCCGTCACCCATTCAATTTTACAACCAGAGAGACGGTAAATAAAGATATAAGACAGTTATATTTTGTAATAATAGAACCAAAGCTCAAGCTAATATCCAAGTTTATAAGGATGTGACTGAATTTTAAGTGACTATTTAGTCAAGAATAGTTGACTACTAAGAGTCAAAAATAGCTCAGAAAACAGGGACACCTTGGTGGCTCAGTCTTTTAAGCAGCCAAAACTCTTATAATTTCAGCTCAGGTCATGATCTCACAGTTGTGAGATCAAGCCCTAAGCTGGGTTCCACACTGAGCACAGAGCCTGCTTGGGATTGTCTCTCTCCCTCTCTCTCTCTCTCTCTCTGACCCTCCCCCACTCACGCTTGCCCTCAACATAAACTTAAAAAAAAAAAAAGTTAAAAAAATAGCTGAGAAAACAAAGAAATGGAAAATATACCAGATTTAAAATTCAAAAACCTGGATTTAATTCTGGTTAACACCCATTAGTGCAACACCCAGTTTCCTCTCATAAAAAAGGGACAGATAATGCTCATACATTCATTCAGCAAGTATTTATTGAATAATAGCCTCTACGTGCCATTATGTTGGCTAGGGAAACAACATAGATGAACACAGTCCCCAACCTCAAGGAATTTGTATTTTCCCTATCTCACAAGGCTATTGTTAAGATGAAATGTAAACACACTATGCAAACACACTACATGAAGTGCAAAGTGATATAATGATTTTATTAACTTGTTTTACCTCTTCATCACCCATCTTTACTACAACATTTAGAAAGATTCAATGAAGTCTAGATGAGCAGATGTAATAGTCCACTATCTTACTTAACTGATTTTCTATGGGCTGGAATTCAGGAGCCTAACAAATCACCATTAGTACAGTCTTTGTTCATAACTCTCAGTATAATCACGAAAATAAAATGAAACGAGAATTCAAGGCCTAGAACCTGTAGTGTCATCCAGGTCTGGGCTGGGTATGTGGGTTGTATTACCCACACCTGCCTGGCAAAGGGAGTAAAAAATAAACACTTCTAGGCCCCATGCAAGACCTGCTGAATCATACAAAACCCTTAAAGGGTGAGCCCAAGAATCTACTACACTTTTGACAAGCACACCTAGTGATTCCTATGCTCACTAAAGCTCAAGAATCACTACCACAAAATTTTCTTTTGATTAACAACCATGATTTCAAACACTATTTCCAAAATCTATCTGGAAACTCTGCGCCAAATAGAAGTCAGCTACAAATGAGAAAGCAGATCCTGGGAAGGTACTTAGCAGTCAACATTAAATGACTCACACTTAACTCATAAAAATACTTCTTGTGGCACCAACCTCTTTTTAATCCAAACTTTCACATAAAATGAAGCCCCACCCACCAAAAAAAAAAAAAGGAAAAAGAATGCCCATGAGATATCCCTAAATTATTAAAATTAACTCCAAATAAACAAATTTATATAGATACATATAACTTCAATTTTCTTTCTTTTTTTTTTTTGAGAGAGAGAGAGAGAAGGGGAGGGGTAGAGGGAGCAGGAGAGAGAGAGAATTTTACGCAAGCTCCACGCCCAATGTGGAGCCCTATTCAGGGCTTGATCCCACCCAGGACCCGAGGATCAGGAGTTGGATGCTCAACCAACCTAGCCACCCAGGCCCCGCTATAGCTTCAATTTTTCTTATGGTTTAACTTTAACAAGGGGAAGGTGATGGGAATATTATCTTGTAGCTATCAAGAGGGAAGGCATATACTCTACCCGGCATGAATATAATCATGATTTTGAATGCATACAAACCAATCTTTATCTTATAAAAGAGCACACTACCCAAATACCAAACTAGCCAAAAGACAAATATAATTCCTCAAAAATATGATGGTACCACAACCATATCCACTGTATGTTTAAACTCTCCTAAGGTCACCTCCAAGAAATCAGTCAGGAGTCCTTAGACTCCTACTTTAACCTTAAGAAAATTAACCTGAAATCAAATGTTACTTCACATACTATGTAATTAGTGCGAAGATATATTTATTTTGGTTCTATTTATTCAAAGTATCCCTCCAGGTATACAGAGATCAAAGGGAAGACATTCAATATATGCTACACTGGGAAAAATTACAAGGTGGAGACTAACATTGCTAGTAGAAATCTTACCATCTGCAATAAAATTTAGAGCCCAGAGGGCTTGTTCATACTCTAGTACCAAAGAAATTGATGTTCTTCCTTTTGTCCAAGCCTTTCATCCCTTAAATCTCAAAGTTGCAGTCTTTTTTCACACCTCACACCTCTATCAGTTATCCAAACAACTGCAACATATGAAAACTGGAATAATCTGTACAGAAGGAAAACATCTAAAATAGGGACAAATCTCAAACAGCAATTATCAAGGTCCAGACATGCACCTATGACTTCTTACAAACTATGTCTACACAATAATAATCTACCTGTGCCTAATCCTGACCCCACTTGGCACTTCATCAACATGAAAACTTTCCTGGGACAACAGAGAAGTTAACTTAAGGAACTTGGATGGGAGACAAGAGAAAAGCTCTAAGGAGTGCTGTCTAAAGAATGCTTTATGAAAATTAGCATCAACCTAACCAAAAGCAAAACAAGTAGCAGGCACATATATCCCTCAAGAATCATGTCTGTTTGACCTCTGATTTCTTCCTCTCACTTGAAAACCTAAGGAGATAATGGAGACTTTGGAGAAGGGAAGAGACTCTAGAACTGAGGTCTCAGAGAACTTGCTAACTTGCTTGACTCTCTGTTGCAACTATCACCATTTCCACTCCAGTAGCAGAGAAGCTTCACAGAATTTGGAAATCAAAATAGTTGGAAGGTGAGAAACCACTGCCAGTAAGACGTCTGATCACCACCGCCTTCCAAAGAAAGGTTCTCTAAGCAAAGAGGATTATTTTGCCCTGCCCACTTTCTTGTCTCTTTTAAGACAAAGTTCTCCAGTCACCACCAGAATGTGCGAAAATTCAATGTTTTCTCCCTAGAAGGAGGGATGGGCCTGGACTGGAACATGGGCCTGAGGCAAGTCCTTCTACTTGTCCTAGCAAATCTGAGGTCTCCCAGTACCTAATTTAGATCTAGACTCTGCTGCAAAATCATAATAAAGGCAAAAAGCTACTATGTTCACATATATATACACATATATGTTTGAAATGGTTGATCACGTTAGCTGTAGTCTTCCTCAGTTATTTATTTTCGTTTAGTTCCTTTAGCTCTTATAAAGAGTAAATGATTTAGAACTTTATCAGAAATTTACAATTTTAAATAAAGACTTCAATTTTAAATTTAAAAATAAACAAACAGCTGGATCCAAAGTTAACTTCCAAAGGGAAAGGAAAATGACAATTCCAAGAGCTTCTACCAGAAGGAAACATCAGCCACAGATTTTGAGTCATCTAGAAAGAAAAGAATTAGATGCCCAGGTATAAAGCAAAAGGTCACTACTGCATTCTTTATCTGAAGGCACAGATGCCCGAGGATTAAGAACGTATTGAAAAGAGCATGCCAGGCACTGATGAAAAAAGAGAGCATAAACGGAAGGTTTAATAGCTCCAAACACTTACTCTAGTGAGCCGCTCTTTCTTCAGAAGAGTAAACAGAATGAGTGGATACTGTAGAGTAAGAATGTCCAGGATAAGGGCAAGGGGCATAAGGTGGGGTGGATAAGGGGTGGATTCCTCTTCGGTCCAGATCTTCAAGATACTAACCTCTTTGAAACCCTGACCAAGCAAACCTACCATTTTACTAAAGGAGAGGCTGGAGGTTGTGGAAACTAAAACTAAAAAACATTTATAAAAAATGAGAAAGACTTCATGAGGGCAAACCCAAGCCCTGAGGGAGAGGGCAAAAGTCTGAAAATCAAACAAGGTTCAGTAAAAAGGCGAGAGATCCAGGACTGAGGACTGCTGAGGAGAATGTTGATAATGAGAGAGTAAACCCCCCATCAGTCCACCCGCAATCACCAAACGAATTTTAATACAAAGTACAAAGTACAAAGTCACAACACCTGGATAAAAGGGTGGAGCGGGTCTGCGCGGAAACTGCAAGAAAGGCGGCATCCGGCTGGAGCTTTATAGGGATGCGGTGGGGAAGCGAGGATGGAGTGTGAGGGGGGAGGGGCTGCAGCAGGGAAGAGGATGGGTTGCAGCAGCAGAAGGGGCCTAAAAAGAGAAGGGAAAGCAGCCTGGAGGAGGGAAAGAACAGGATAAAGTCAAGCGCGGGATCACAAGAGGATAGAGCAGGAGAGAGGATGGAAAGACATGCCAGAGAGGGGCATAGTTTGGGGGAAGTGAGAAGGAAGGAGAGCTTCACCGTAAACTGACTTTTAGTAGGAGCATGGAGCGAGCAGGAGTGAAGATGGGGAGCCAGAACAGGGACGCTCTCCGAGGGATGTAGTGATGGGAGACTCTAGATTCAAAATCCTGGTGTAATACGGAAAAGAAACGACCGTGTCCAAGACACCCTCCCCCACAACCACAACCAAAACAAGGGCATGCGAGCCAGGGTCAGAAAAGGAGGTACACTCTTGGGAGCGTGCATCCAAGAGGGAGGGGAGGAAAGGGACACACGGCAGGGTAGAAAAATGCAGGGGGTGCGTAACCAAAGGGAGAGGGTATCTAAGGAAAGAAAAAGGAGTGCAGCGGAAGGGTGCTGTTCCCAGGGGAAAAGTGGGAGCCGACCAGAGGTCCCGCCTACTTGGTCTAGGGGACAGAGGGGAGGTCCACAGGGGCGGCCAGCAGTAGTGGAGAACAAGAAACTATGATGCTGGAAAACTTGGGGAGGACACGACAGGGGCCGGGTCAGAAAAGGAGACACTGTCAGCGAGGGGCAGAAAGCAGCATGCTCAGGGGGGAAGAGCAGAAAAGAAGGCGAAAGAATGGGGGCAGGGGTAAAGCGGCGGGGGCGCAGGGACGTAAGCTAGTTACAGGGAGGGAGGTGGGGGTCGCGGAAACCCAGGGTGCGGGGAGATGAAAGGGTCAACTCCCACGGAGGTGCGGGGTCTGAGGGGGACCGGGTCGCGAAGGCCGGTTCAGGGGCTGGGGGAGGGGGGGGGGGGGCGGCCTGAGGGCGACAGGAGTAGAGGGAGATGCAGGGACTGGCGGAGGAGACGGGGCGGGGCGGGGTGGGGCGGCGGGCAGCCCAGATACTCACACCTCCAGGATGCGGTCCCCCTTGCGCACCCCGGCCCGGTCGGCCGCCCCCCCGGGCAGCACGGCGCTCACATGCTGCAGCGGCGCGTACAGCTCCCCGTTGATGCTCCGCAGTTGCCCGCCCTCGCTCACTTGGCCCCGCACGTTGAAGCCGTAGCCGGACTCGGACTTGACGATGCGCACGACCCGCGGGCCGCCGCCTCCCCCGCCGCCGTTCCCCGCGCAGTGGAGCCCAGAGCCCCCACCGCCGCCGCCACCTCCGTTCCTGTGAGGGGCTGAGGGGTGAATCCCTTCCCCGTCCTCGTCCGCCATCTTGCGAGCGAGCGAGCCGTACCCCCGCCCCCCTACGCCTCCACTCCCTCCCCGCGCGCGCTCGCCCTTCTCGGCAGCCGCGCGACCCCCGGAGCGCGCGCCCGCTCCGCCGCCCGCGGAACCCGAGTCGGCCACAGAGCTGCCGGGGGAGGTAAAGGGGAGGCCGGGGGCGGAGGGAAAACGGACGGTTGGGACCCGTGGAGCCTCCTGGGAGTTGTAGTTTCTGGACGGTGGGGGCGGGGGAGGGCGCCGGGCCCGGCCGGAGCGGAGGTTATGTGACGCAGTTGGGGAACAAAGCCTGCCGGGAGTTGTAGTTTGAACAGCTAACCGAGCGCCGAGTCTGGCATACTGATTGAGCTCATCACGTGGAACGAGTTTTTTTCTTCTTTCCTTTCGTAACTCCGTTCGTAGTCTCTAAAGCAATATTAGGATAAATTGACGTTTGTGATTCAACAGACTTAAGTTACAGTCTTAAATGATAATAGCTCATTTGTTCAGTACCTTTTGTGTTCCCGTACGTTAGTTTATTCCATGGCCCCAACAAACTTGTGAGCTGACTGGATCATGAATTCATTTGTCTGTTTCACTTATTAGGAAGCTGAACCGTAGAGAGCCCAAAGTCACCCAGCTATTAGGTAACAGGAACTAAGGCCCAGTTTTTCGCAACTTTTTTTTCATGTATTGCAACTACATAAAAACTATGCCCCAACTGTACAAAAAGCATATGTGGAGGAAACATGTCTCAGCGATTTAGAACTGGATATCAGAGGGGCCAAGTAATAATTTAAGTTGGGCAATGATTTTGAAGTTACTTTAATTTCAAATTTATTTTGTTTCTTCCAACAGCACAGTAGGATTCTTTGCCAATGGCAGCAGTTGATGTTTTTTGGCAAACTACCCAAACGCAAACTCAGTGTGCAGAATGCCAGGCAAAGGCAAGTAAAAACAGTAAGAGCAAAAATAATGAAAATAGCTTACTTAAGCAATTAGTACTCAAGACCCGTATTTGATTTTATGGTACTGATGGGCTAATGAGTTAGTCTGTTACTGTTTCGTGGATGCTGACAAAAGTCCCAGAATCCCTGGGTGGGAGACAACGGGACTGTTATGACACAGGAAGTAACATGAGCTTCAGCACGTTTGTGTCAATTCCTCTTCCCCCCAAGTCTATGGGAATGACACCAATGGCTCAGATGAATGCTGTGCATTTATTTGGTGGATTTACACCACAGCTGAGAAACACTGAGCTTGGGGAACCTGCCATTTTATAGGGAAGCAGTGAGCAAACCTGTTCTTTGTGCTGGAGGGAGACATTACTTCATTCCTTAAAGTTGTTCATTATAAACACAACCCTGGGGAATGACCCTGGTAAAGAGCAGTCAGAGTCTTGAATTTTTGGCATACCCAGGAAGATGGGTAGAAGCATGACAGACTCCTGAAGGCCTGTCTCTCAACATTACGGTGTGTCAAACACTTCTAAGCGCTTTACATCTATAATCTCATTTAATCTTCACAACCCTGTAATGTGCCCTATTTATAGATGAATAAACAGGCAGAGAGAGGCCGCAAAGCTAATGAACAATCCAGGAGAGGGGCACCTGGGTGGCTCAGTCAGTTGGGTGTTGACTCTTGATTTCAGCTCAGGTCATGATCTCATGGTTGGTGGGATCAAGCCCCACGTCAGGCTCCATGCTGACATGTGGAACCTGCTTGAGATTCTCTTTCTCCCCCCTCCCCACCCTTCTCCCACTCGTTGTCTCTCTCTCTCAAAAATAAATGAATAAACTTAAAAAAAAAGACAATCCAAGAGAAGCAACAGGAATGCATAGTTAAAAAAAAAAAAACAGTAAAAGTTAACTTGCAGAGAGAGATCTGATGACTCATAAAAGCAACAGGTGGGCACCTGGGTGGCTCAGTTGGTTAAGTGTCCAACTTTGGCTGGAGTCATGATCTCCTGGTTGGTGGGTTTGAGCCCCACATCAGGCTCTGTGCTGACAGTTCAGAGCCTGGAGCCTCCTGTGTCTCCCTCTCTCTCTGCCCCTTCCTCTTCCTCTCCCTCTCTCTCTCTCTCAAAAATAAGTAAACATTAAAAAAGATTAAAAAAAAAAAAAAGCAACAGGCAACCCCCTGTAAGAATTTGTGGACTGTGTACAGGTTTCCAGTAGTTGCTCAGGATGTGGGGGAGGGGAATAGTGGAATAATTAAGACATTGCAAAACTGTGGGATAAGGATTCAGTTATTAGAACATAAAAGTTAGGGGCGCCTGGGTGGCTCAGTCGGTTGAGCATCCGACTTTGGCTCAGGTCATGATCTTGTGGCCTGTGAGTTCGAGCCCCGCGTGGAGCTCTGTGCTGACAGCTCAGAGCCTGGAGCCTGTTTCAGATTCTGTGTCTCCCTCTCTCTCTGACCCTCCTCCGTTCATGATCTGTCTCTCTCTGTCTCAAAAAATAAACGTTAAAAAAAATTTTTTAAAGAACATAAAAGTTAGTATGACCTTATTTTATAACCAAGTTAATGAAAAAGAGTGTCAATAGTTACACAACTATTACAGCAACACAGCATTACAAAGCTGCCATGTTGTGATTAGAGAGTTCTAGACTCTCTAATAGTGGCTAGGGATACAAAGATAAGTAAGATGGTATCTAAACTCCATGAAGGGCAATATGACATGGTGCAACTCACAAATGCACACACGCTTTGATCTGGCAAGTCCACTTCTAGGAATTCATTCTAAGGTCCAACTTCTACATGTGTGAAGTGACATTTTTGTGAAGATAGTCATTGCAGTATTATCTGTATTTGCAAAAGACTGGAAATAACCTAATGTTTATGTGTTAACTTAGGATACAACCACAATGGAAAATTGAAAACTGTAAATAAAGAATAAGGAAGCTCCTTAGGTACTGAAATGATCTGGTGGATACAGTACATAAGTGGAAACAAGGTACAGCACAGTCTGTAGAACATGACACCATTTTGGTATAAAAGGGGCACCATAGGTATGTTTTCATCTGTGGAAGTATTTGTATCTCTGGAAGTATTCACCAGAAACTGCTAATATTGATTGCCTCTGGGGAGGGGGACTGGGCAGCTGGGGTGGGGACAGGGGTTGGAGGGAGACTTTTCATTATATAGTTTTTTGTAGCTTCGAAATTTTTAGATGAATGTGTTGCCTATTCAAAAAATAAATACATAAAATATGTAGAAAGGATGAGATTGGAAGAAAAGGTGATCAGAGCATCAAAATAAGAAACGAAGACACCATTACTCCTCTCAAGAACTCACTATCTAGCAAGAGAGACAGCTAAAGAAGAAATTACAACACTGGCCTTGGGTCTCTGGAGTAATGAAAGCTGTGATACAGAGACCTGCACAGCCGGCAAGAGTGCCCATAAGAGCGGGGCCTTCAAGACGGAACCGCTTAACTGAGTGATCATGGGTAAGAAGGGTTAGTAAGGCAGAGAAGGATGGCATGGAAGGGCACTTCTGACCGGGGGAACAGTGCGTTCAAACAGAGATTTGAAAGAGCAGGGTGCAGAGTGAGAGCCGCCGGCAGTTCGGTAGGACTGCGGCCGAGGGGACGGGGCAGGTGGGCCAGAATAAAGGGAGGTATTCAGATATTGATCATCGTGTCCAAGAGTTCGAACTTCATTCCCAAGTATTTAAGGGGCCTCTGAATACTTTTAAGCAGAGCAGACATATTACTACATTTGTGTTTCAGAAAGTTCATCCTGCAGGAAGCGTGAACAAAATGAGGTAGTATCGACTGAGAAGTTGGTGGCGTGATTCCCGCGAGAATTGACGAGATCGAGTCTTGGGCAAGGGTGGTGGGAGGAGGCCCCCGGGGCGGAAGGCACTTGGCTACCCTCGGAGACCCGCTGTGAGGGCGGGGCAGGAAAGAATGGCCTAAGAGCCCTGACTTGGCGGTGTGATTGCCCAAGACCGATGGAAGAGGAAGAGGCTGGTGGGGAGGACAAGAAATTCAGTTCCGGGTGTGGATTGGAGGGGTTTGGGGGAGATCCAGGCAGGATGGATGACTAATTGGGTGGACACGTGAATCGCGCTGGGGAAGGGGTCTGGCCCCAGCATGGATTGGTGAGCATGGGCGCCAGGTGGTAGGTGGTGGTGGATGATGCACCAAAACAGAGCGGGTAACAAAGTGAGAGGGGTGCCAAGTCCGAAACCTGGAATGGTGTACCCTCTAGCCGGTCAGGAGGCTTAAAGAGGAAAGAGACCTGGTGACGGACTGAGAAAGAGGATTCCCAGAGCGGGGGATGGGGGTTAGGGGGCTAGGAGAGAGTGGGGTCTTGGAACTCACAGAAGCTGCCTTTGGAAATGGGACCCAGACCGTTTGCAGAGCACTTCCAACCCAAGAGCTTACGTGGTCCTCACAATAGCAAGGTAAATAGAAGTACCTACTGGAAACCAGGCTCAGCTAACCAGCAGGCCCCACTATAAACTGCTAGTTTATAGCAGTACTGAACCCAGATTTTCCGACACCATGGCCAGGACTCTCTTCACTACCCAGCTTTCTTTTGGTTAAAGAAAAAAAAAGTTCCTCCTACCCTTTATGATGTACAAAGTCAGCAGGTTTCCCTTAGGTTTATTGTTGGTATTAACTTAAGTGAAAACCCCACCTTCAAACCTTTGCTTCCATGTATAGTCCTTTGATCCTAGATGGCCCACCTCTTTTCCTCTTTGCTGGTCTAAATTCTACTCCTTCAAGCTCTTGCTTAAATCCCTCTGTAAAGCCTCCCCTGAGGATTCCAATTCACTCTGACTTCTCTTTTTTTTTAGATTCCTGTGGCAAATACACCTTCCAGTGACATCTCACACACATACACACACACACACACCTTCCAGTGAGTCACACACTTGTATAATCTCCCATTGCGGGGGGGGGGTGGGCAGGACTTGTGGCTTGCTTTTAGGCAATAGAACATGGCAAAGGTGAAGTGTGTCACTCCTATGATGACAGTTACATTATATAACACTTCTTAGGAGACTGGGATCAGAGAGTCTCCTGCTGGCTCTGAGGAAGAAAGCTGCCATGTTGTGATTTGCTTATGGAGAAGACCCATGGCAGGGAGCAGCAGGGGCCTCTGGGAGCTGAGACTCGCCCCTAGCTGACAGCAAGAAAACAGGACCCTCAGTCCGGTGTCTGCAAGAAATTCTGCCAATGCCTGCATCAGCTTGGGAGAAGATCCTGGGCTCCAGTAAGAAACAGAGCCACGCCAGCATCTTGACTGCAGGCTTGTGAGATGCCACAGGGGACTTGGCTAAGTTGAACCCAGACTCCTCACCCACAAAAACTATGAAATAACAAATGTGTGTTGTTTTAAGCTGCCAAGTTTGTGGTCATTTGTTACGTGGCAGGTAACAAACATTGCTCCTATTGCATTATCGTGTGTCCCTCTGTTCAGACCATAATAATTTAATGTTAGTCTAGCTTTACTTTTCCAATCTGAACAGAAGCTTCTTGAAAACAAGGAACCTGTCACACGTGACTTGTGTTCTCAGAGGGTAGGAGAGTGAAAGGCACAAGAGAAAGTATTGATGGAATCTTAGTCCAGGAAAGAACCATAAAGTGGCTGATAACGTGTGCTGCGTAGGGATGTGGTGGGGCAAAATGAGGAATGTGTGGGAAACACGTAAACTGATAACTGGATAGTTATCATTAGATATATTAATAAATACCACATCTAGCCCCATTCCCTCATTTTGTGGATGAAGGAATAGCTCCCTCCACTACCACCCTCCAAAAAAAGAAATAGACCCAGCAAAGTACCATGACTTGTCAAAGTCACTCAGCAGTTCTGAGGCCAGAACTCACCACTCAGAAAAAATATTAAATGGGTTAAATGAGGCACTAAGGCACGTCATTACCCATGAATTCACGGGTTGAAGAAAACAAAAAGAAGGCCCTTTTTCTTAGACCCTTTCCCTCATTCTGACTCTCCTCCTCACTATTTTTCCTGTACTTTTTCCATGAAGACCACATGAAAAATTACTTTTTTGGTAAATTGAGTAACTGATTTGCAATAGTTGATCATATGTACAGACTAGAGGGTTTCTTCAAGATTCCTTTAGTTGCAAGGGACAGAAACTCAGTTCAAACCAGCTTAAGCCACAAAGAGAATCGATTGATTCACGTAACTAAGAATGACACTGGGTATCCCTGTTAACCGTAGCTGCATAACAAATCATCCCAAAACTTAGTGGCACGAAACCATCATTTTATTACGCTCACAGACCCTGCAGGTCAGGAATGCAGATAAAACACATAGAGATGACTGGTCTCAGTCCCGTGGTGCCTAGGGTTTCCCCTGAGAAGCCTTGAAAGCTAGGGTGATTTGAGGGCAGAGGTCATCTAGGAATGTTTTAGTCCTGGCAACAGAGGCTAACTGTCTGCTGGGACTTCAGCTTTTGGCCTGACTCCCATACATGGCCTCTTCATGAGGCTTCTTCTTGGCTTCTTCAAGCATGGTGAAGGTTACCAGGACCTTTCTTCCTAGTCCTCTTTCAGTACAACTGGCTCTCCCCACATCTGCGCCAAGAGCCTTTGAGACAAGGAGGCAGAGAGGAAGACTCAGAGCCAGTGAGTCACATGAGCACTTAGCACCAGCAGGTGCTGGCAGCTCTCACAAAGTCTATTTACTGACAACACATATCTACTAATATTTACTAATCCCTCAGATGTTTGCAAATGAGGCAAAGCTGTGAGGAGCTGTGCGGAGAAGCGGCAACTGGGCATCCAACCCCAACACCCATTCGTGGAGGGCCACATCTTCCACTGGAAGCTACCAAACCCCAACCCCATGTCCAATCCCTGGAGCTGAGCAGTTCTGTTACATAGACTTGAAACCCGGAGTCTCTGTTCATATTTAACCTACTCACTTCAGTCTTTTCCAAAAAACATAAAGTATGAAGATCTTCAACAGAGAGCACCCACCATTCCCTTAAATTCATGTCCCAGAGACGTGATCAGACAATTTTCTCCCTATGTGTAATATTCCATAACTAAAATAAATTCTGGGCAAATGGCCTCCATCAAGCTGTGAATGCTGTGTGCCCTCCAAAGCACAAACATTGAACATTAGCCATCAGTCCTCTTCATTTAGCTCCTGAAACCAGGCAAGTGCTCCACAGCTCCCTTCAGGGACAGCTCAATCCCTACCGTTACTCCTCCATGGCCCTGAGGGTGGGGGCAACAAGAAATTGAAGCACCAGCTCTATTGCCAGTAGGTAAGCAAGATTATCTTTCTATATAAAGTTCATATCCTTAAGTCTTGGTTCTTGGTATTCTAGAACTTTTGCAAGACTATAATCTAATGGGAACTGGCTTCTCAAGGAATCAAGGTCTATTATGTAATTGAAAGGCCCTTGGACACGTTATCTGGACCCTATGGGCTTTTGTGATGATCTGGAGTGTGATTATTGCTGATTGGAACTCTGGAGGGGATGAGCCGGTGCCAGTGCCCAGCACACCTCACCACCCTCACTGGGCTTCCTCTCCTTTCCACACCTTAAGGCACCCAGTCTGGTGCTTTTCATGCAATAGACACATGGTAATTTGGGCTATTTTCCCCTCTCAAAACAAAACAAAACAAAACAGTGTTGGCTTTTCAGAAACTTCCAGAACCAATTCTTTCCCGAGTAAGGGCTTGCTAAACATGAGCAAAAGAAACGGACACTTCTCAAGTAGCTCTAGGAAATACTACTGGTCTAACACACGAGCCTTACAAATGAGTTTTTAAAATCGCCTTTTAGCCTGCCAAACTTCTACCAGCCTGTAAAATGCTCCCAGCTCTTCTCAAAGCTCTGTCTCTGATGATGTGAGCTGTAGGCAACTTAAACGAGGACAGCGATACATTTTCAATTTTTCATAAAATATTTACTTTCCTAGAATCCAATTTCTTTTTTAGGCTTGGTCTTTTATCTTTTTGGTGCTAGACTTAATTTGCAACGCCGCTGCCTCGTCTCATCCCAACCTGGCTGGCAGCCCTTTGCTAAAGAAGTGAGTTTGGCATTCACAGCAGGAAAACTTCAGGGCCCCAGGCGAGGTTGGAGGAGAAAGCCTGCTTCTCTTCCTGTGCCCGCCACCCCCCGCCCCCCAGCCCCCCGCCGACGTGGCCACCTGCCCAGGTGCTCAAGGCCCTGCTGCTGCCCTCTGGTGGCTGCAACCTAGGGTGCGGCGGGACCTCCACTTGGCAAACAAAAAATCCTCTAATTTTCAGGTTAGCCAGCTGAGTAAATATGCTCTGAAGGCATTCCCCACAAGACCCAGGTCATTTAAAAAAAATTTTTTAATGTTTATTTTTGAGAGAGCATGTGTGCCCACGCTGAGTGCGGGAGGGGCAGGGAGAGAAGGAGACAGAGATTCTGAAGCAAGCTCTGGGCTGTCAGTGCAAAGGTGGCCGTGGGGTTCGAACCCATGAACGGGGAGACCATGACCTGAGCTGGAGTCAGATGCTCAACCAACTGAGCCATCCAAGCGCCCCAGACCCATGTCATTTTAGAGCTGGAAGGGACCCTAGTCCAGCCACCATTTTTTATGCTTTTTTAAGAGAAGGACCCCCAAAATGAGAGAGATTCCATCATTTAGCCAAGGACACATCCTAGTGAGAAAAGTAGCTTGGAATGGGACCTCCATCCTCACTGGAAGACAAGGAGGGAAGAGGAAGTTTTAGACACAATGATACCGAATTGTTGCAGACTTGGGGAGCCAGATGTGCAGAGAAATCTGGTGGGCTTCTCTCCACCTGTCAGCAACCCCCTCCCCATCTGCTACTCCCCAAGGAAAGCTGCTTTGTAAGTGCACACAGGCCTTGGATAAGGACCATCTCTTCCTTTTTGGAGCACTTTCTTATACCTAGAACACAGCATTCTGGTGTAGGAGATCTAGATTCTTGGGTTTTTTTTTTTAATGTTTATTTTTGAGAGAGAGAGTGAGAGTGAGTGGAGGAGAGGCAGAGAGAGAGGGAGACCCAGAATCTGAAACAGGCTCCAGGTTCAGAGCTGTCAGCACAGAGCCCGACGCGGGGCTCAAACCCACGGACCACAAGATCATGACCTGAGCAGAGTCCCAACCGACTGAGCCACCCAGGCACCCCCTGGAGATCTAGATTCTTGTCCAAGCTTCCACCTTGAGTCACTCACCCCCTCACCCCCACCTTTGGGCCTCGACTTCCTTACTTGTAAAGTGAGGAAGTGCTATGCCTTCTGTGGTTTCTTTTAGCAGTGCTAGTTTATGATTGTCTGTTTGCCTCTTGGCCCAAAATATCTGGTGGGACTAACGTACTGGGAGCAACTTGAGGGCAGAGTCTGTATCTCTGTTCATCCCCAAAGCTTAACTCTATACTTTTGACATATTAGATGCTCAAAAATATTTGCTAACAATAATTAGCATATTCAGTACTTGCTGTGTACCAGACACATTACACGTGATCCTTCCATATGGCCTTGTGCTGACCACCACCACACCTGTGAGGTTATAAAGCACCACACTAAGCACAAGAGCCATGGGATCAGATCGCCTATGACCACCTCCTGGTTCTACACTTCCTATCTATGCATCCCTACTCTCCGTGTATCCATTTCCTCATCTGTAAAGTGGGATTTAAATGGCAGTGCACACTGTAAGCACTCAGCAGATGTTATTAGGTAGACGTTATCATCTTGATTTTATGGATGAGTAAACTAAAGCTAGGAGAGGTTAAATAACTTTTCCAAGCCAGCATGGCCAATAAGTGACAGATCTAAGATTATAAGCAAGACCCAAAGCCCATGCTGAGTATAGGCTCCATGCTACACTAGTCACCTCTGCTAACCCAACATAAGAACAAATGAATGAATGAAATTATTCATTGTTGGTGGCAGTGCTAATAGTTGGTACTTGACTTTTCCACGGGGACTATTCCATGAGGACATGAGTATTAGTATTCAGGATGTGCCTCCTCCTTACTCCCTGGAAACAACTAAGACAGAAGATGAAAACAATTTAACAAAACAAAACAAAAGTAAAGGGCCCTCTTCAGCACAGAGGCGAATACGGGTTTCTTCTAAAGCAGTGAGGACTTCGTGAGCATGTACTATGTGGCAGTGGTAGGACCAGGCATTGTGGGGACTGGAGATACCTCTGACCTTTAAAAGCCTGCAGTCTAGTTGGGGAAACAAACCCAAGCCTGGATTATAATTTGTTTCTAATGTTCATTTATTTTTGAGAGAGACAAAGACAGAATGCGAGTGGGTTATGGGCAGAGAGGGAGACACAGAATCTGAAGCAGGCTCCAGGCTCTGAGCTGTCAGCACAGAGCTGGATGCGGGGCTCAAACTCACGAGCCATGAGATCATGACCTGAGCTGAAGTCGGACGCTCAACTGACTGAGCCACCCAGGCACCCTGCAAAGTCTGGATTATAATGTTTATGCCCCAAAATGGGGTAATGCAGATTATTTGTGTTGAGTTCAGAAAGGGAACACACAGCCCAGGCTTGAGAATTCCGGGAAGCCCTCCTGGAAGGCTTGAAGCACGAGCGACTTTCCTTGATGTTATCTTTGATTCCTTTCTATGTCCTGTGTTCAGCTGGTCAGTCACCAAGACATAACCATTCTTTCCAAACTGATTCATACCAGTCCCTTACTTTTCGGTTCCGTGGCCACTACCCCAGGTCAGTTTCTCATTACTTCATGTCTGGAGGTGCCCTAACAGTCAGCTAACCTGTCTCTTTGCCGCCAGCCTTTACCTTTTCAATCTGCATCATCCACCTCTTTGGGATTAGCCTTCATTCCAACTTCCCTTTAACCAGTATTTTTTGAGCATCTACTGGGCCAGGTACCACTCCTCTATGCACTAGGGATTTGGTGTTGAACCAGACACACAAGAAGATCCCTGCCCCCCAAGAACCTACATGCTAGTTTAAAAAAAAAAACAAAACAACTCCATTGGAGAACTGTTGCTGTCAAGATTAGAGTCCACCAGACCCACCCTATTTCCCCCTGCCTCCCCTCCCCACTACTTTCCAGGAGGACTTTTCAGCTGCACTCACTAACCCCCACACAGGCTGATTATTTCCAACTCAGGCTTTCTTCTCGCCCTTTCTCCTGGGCCTGCTTCTAACCCCACATACTGCCCCACCTCTTCTCTCACAGCACTACTCACCTCTCTCAGGTGAGCATCCACGTGTTGTTTTCCCCCCACCCACCTGACAAGACTGTAAGCTTCTGGAGGCCACAGTTCTGTTCTGGATTTGTCCGTTCTGATCTCCCTTAGCACCTGGCACAGTGCAGTGCAAATAATAGGGTTTTTTTTCTTCCTCCTCTTCTTCCTTTTTAATTCCTAACAGTAAAAACTGACATCTATAAAGCACTTTACAAAGTGTTTTCATGTAGGGCGCCTGGGTGGCTCAGTCAGTTAAGCGTCCAACTTCGGCTCAGGTCATGATCAGGTTTGTGAGTTCGAGCCCCGTGTCATGCTCTGGGCTGACAGCTCAGAGCCTGGAGCCCGCTTCAGATTCTGTGTCTCTCTCTGTCTGCTCCTCCACTGCTTGCACTCTGTCTCTCGCATTGTCTCAAAAATAAACATTAAAAAAAAAGTGTTTTCATGTACATCTTCTATAAACTGCACAATATCATTGTATCAATTATCAGTCAACATCAAATGGGTTACTAGGTCAAAAGAGAAAGGCATTCTAGGTGACAGAAATAACACCAACAGATGTACAAGGACAGGAATGGTCCCAGCCTGAGCAGAAGGCAGTATGGGAAGCAGCCTTGCTGGAGAGAAAAGAACAAACACATAGGAAACTTGGAAAATGAAGGGTCAAGGTAACAAAAACCAAACAAAAACAAATCACACGGCACTAGCATGGTAAGTGGTTCAGAGTATTTATTTCTAGTCTTTTTAGAAACATTTTTTTTCTTTTGCAAAGCTGTAGGAAGTGTCCATATAATTTTGTGTCCTACTTTTTGTCACTTAACATTCTGAGCACTGCTCCCTGATTTGACATCGTCTTCGTAAAGGCCATTTGTAGTGAATGTATAATGTTCCAGGGTAGCTGTGTCCTCACATCCTTAATCTGTCTCTGCTGTTGGACGTGTCGTTTCCCGTTTAACACTGTTACAAGAAGCACCGCAACACAACTCTTGTGCAGAGAGAAGAAATAGAATGAGTCATCTTTAGTGATACCCCTAAGTACCCTATGGACACTCACCTGAGCTTCTGGTCACCTGAGCCGGAAAGGACTGATCCTTTATTGCTTAAGCCAGTTGAACTTGCAACCCGTATTGTCATTCCATCCACCATGCTGGTCTAGCTCACTGCTGTCACCAACCCGAATCCCCGGTCCAAGTCTCCGTGCCTTACACACAGTAGGAGCCTAATAAATACACATATGGGGGCATCTGGGTGGGTCAAACAACCAACTCTTGATTTCAGTTCAGGTCATTGTGAATTCAAGTCCTAGGCCTGACAGCGCAGAGCCTGCTTGAGATTCTCTCTCTCTCCCTCTCACTCTCCCCCTCCCCTGCTCTCTCTCTCAAAATAAATAAACAAGCATTTAAAAATACATACATACAAGGGCGCCTGGGTGGCTCAGTCGGTTAAGCAACCAACTTCAGCTCAGGTCACCATCTCACGGTTCGTGAGTTCAAGCCCTGCATCGGGCTCTTTGCTGTAAGTGCAGAGCCTGCTTCAGATACTCTGTCTCCCTCCCTCTCCTCCCCTCCCCTGCCCACGTTCTCTTTCTCAAAAATAAAAATTTTTGGGGGGTGCCTGGGTGGCTTGGCCTGGGTGGTTGAGTGACCAACTTCGGCTCAGGTCATGGTCTCATGGTTTGTGGGTTCGGGCTCTGCCTCGGGCTCTGTGCTGAAAGCTCAGAGCCTGGAGCCTGCTTCAGATTCTGTGTCTTCCTTTCTCTCTGCCCCTCCCTCTGCTTGCAATCTGCCTCTCTCTCAAAAATAAATAAACATCAACAAATAAATAACATTTTAAGTTTTACATTTTTGTGAATTAAATTTTTGAGGTACAACTGACATATTCCTTCATGACCTCTAGTACTAAAATTCTAAATTGATCTCTCAGAGTTGATATTAAATTTTTTTCTAGTTTTGTTTTTTTTAATTTACATCCAAATTAGCATATAGTGCAACAATGATTTCAGGAGTAGATTCCTTAGTGCCCCTTACCCATTTAGCCCATCCCCCCTCCTACACCCCTTCCAGTGACCCTCTGTTTGTTCTCCATATTTATGAGTCTCTTATGTTTTGTCCCCCTCCCTGTTTTTATATCCTTTTTGTTTCCCTTCCCTTATGTTCATCTGTTTCATCTTTTCAAGTCTTCATATGAGTGAAGTCATATATTTGTCTTTCTCTAATTTCACTTAGCATAATACCCTTCAGTTCTATCCATGTAGTTGCAAATGGCTGTAGTTTTTCTGAAGTCAATTTATGATTTTTAATTCACTTGGAATTTAATTTGGGTGTACTGTTTAAGGATAGAATCCTTCCACCCCAAATTTTAACCAGCCGTTCAAATGCCTTTCTGCCCATAGTCCTTTTTTTGGGGTGGGGGGTGAGGGGAGAGGGGAGAGTGGCAGAGGGAGAGAAAGAGAGAGAGAGAATCTTAAATTTTTTAAAAGATGTTTATTTGTCTTTGAGAGATAAAGACAGAGTGTGAGCGTGGGAGGGGCAGAGAGAGAGGGAGACACAGAATCTGAAGCAGGCTCCAGGCTCCGAGCTGTCAGCACAGAGCCCGACCCGGGGCTCAAACTCACGAACCATGACATCATGACCTGAGCCGAAGTCAGATGCTCAACTGACTAAGCCACCCAGGTGCCCCGAGAGTGAGAGAGAGAATCTTAAGCTCCACAGTCAGTGTGGAGCCCAACACAGGGCTCAATCCCATGACCCTGGGATTATGACCCGAGCTGAAATCAAGAGTGGGGAGGCTCAATCAACTGAGACACCCAGGCACCCCTCCCCATTGTCCTTTTTTTAAAAATTTTTTTTTAATGTTTATTTATTTTTGAGAGAGACAGAGACAAATGCGAGTGGGTTAGGGGCAGAGAGAGAGGGAGACACAGGATCCAAAGCAGGATCCAGGCTCTGAGCTGTCAGCACAGAGCCCGACGCCGGGCCTGAACTCACAAGCTGTGAGATCATGACCTGAGCCAAGGATGCTCAACTGACTGAGCCACCCAGGTGCTCCCCCCGCCCCCCACATTGTCCTTTTTAAATGCTAAATAAAATTGGGTCTGTTTTCACCTAGCCAGTCTGCTAAATTGATGTACAAGCTGTATCATGATTTACTGTCTGCCAAGGCTAATCCTCCTCCCAATCAAGCACTGTTTTCAATGTTTTCTTTACTATCTCCCCTGTTTACTCTTCCAGATAAATTTTAAAATAATTATATCCGATTCTAAAAGGACTCTATTGGGATTTTCACTGTAATTACACAAAGCCCAAAATTAAATTAAGAAAGAATTGACATCTTTACAGTTTTACTTTTGCCATCTGGGGAGGTTTTTCTTCATTGACTTTTCCTGTATTTCTCCACAAAATTTGGTCATTGTCCTCACGTCGATCATTGACATTTCCAAATAAGGTGATTCCTAGGTATATTGTATTTCAGGGTGTTTTCCAAACAGGCTATTACCAGTGTCTGCGGGGAAACTTGCCGACTGGACCTAATCTCTCCTTGTCAATGCATTCTTTCTGTTCCTTGGCTGTCTCCCCCCAAAGCCACCCACAGATTTGAGCTCTGCCCTTTGGGGCCAGATGGAGAACTGCCCCTCCTCCCATGGAACACATGTTCATCTCTGGAGACTGTCCTGTTTCCCATCAGCCTTTTTTTTTTTTTTTTTTTTTTTGGTCCTGCTGAATAACCCCAGCTGGTAGGATGAAACTAGTATTGGGGAAAGATTCCAATGATGGTGGTAAGGAGGATGGGCTTGGGGTAGATTAGACTATAAGGTAGGGGAGCAGCAGGCACTGGCTTCTGCAGTAATCCAGACTTCAAGACTGGCTGAGACAAGGTTGTGGACACAGAAGGGGAAAGTCTGAGGGATTTTTCACATGAGGAAACATCAGGACGTGTTGGCCACTGGACACAAGAGACAAATGGAAAGAAGGGTCAAGATGGCTTTAAAGTCTCTAGCCTGAATCACTGAAGAGAGGGACTCTCTTTACAAAGAGAAAGTGAATAGGGGAGAGATTTTGGAAGGGAGTCTATTTCTGTCCTCCTGACCCTGGGATTACAATATATCCAAGGAAAGAGGTCTGTCCTATATACCAGTTGTGAGGTGTGTGTATATATGTGTATATATACACACACATACATATATACATACACACACACACATACTCACAGTTCCTGGCACAGAGCTCCTAAAACGCTTATAATGTCCTAAGTGATAAGAGCATGGGAACATTTCTTGTTCTAAAATTTGTCTTGGCCCCTGATTTCTAATGCAGAGCTCCTGAAACCTTTGTGAATTCCTAAGTGATGAGAGCATCAGCAACATCTTTGGTCCTAGTGAGGCAACTCTGGGCAGGCCCCTGGATAAGGCGAGAGCCTGGAAATGGAGTTAAGAATTGATCGTGCCTATGTGGGAAAGCCTCCGTGAAATCTCACCAGCATGGGGTCCCACGAGCTCCCAGGCTGGCAAACGCATGTACACCCGGAGGGTGACGCACCCCAGCTCCATGGGGACAGATGCTTCTGCAGTCAGGACCTTCCCAGACCTCACCCTAGGTATCTCTTCATCATCTGCATCCTTTATCATGTCCTGTAATCAACTGGTAAACTTAAATGTTTCCGAGTTCTGTGATCCACTCTAGCAAATTAATCAAAGCCAAGGAAAGGGTTGTGGGAACCTCCAATTTGTATCCAAGTCAGACAGAAGTAGTGGGAGCCTGGGGGCCTGCTACTTGTGATTGGCATCTGAAGTTGGGGACAGGCTTGTGGACGGAGCTTTTACCCTGAGGGATCTGACGCTATCTCCAGGTAGGTGGTGTCAGAAGGGAGTTAAATTGTAGGACACCCAGCTGGTGTCCTCAGTGGCTTGGTGTGGGGAAAATCTCACACTTTTGGTGACCAGTAGCATCAGAAGTGACGTGTCCTGTGTGAGCAGTAGAGTAGAAAGACAGATGGAAAACTGAGTTGTTTCTAAACAGCAGTGTTTTTCAAATTTGTCCCCCCACAACAGTATGTTTTACGTAGGCCAACTCACACAAACAGAGAGAGACACAGCACCCAGAATACCAATGACAGGAAGGAAAGGCCTAGGCATGTAAGCAGCACTGAACGGGTAGATAAGTGATGAGCATTGGTTTTTCACCCCTCCGCTGGCTGAGATCCTGTGGTCTATGATTTGGCAACCAACCCCTTGTCAGGAAATTAATTATCCTGTCACCATCTAGCCTCAGTCCCATGTCCCAGAAGGCTCCAGGAAAAGACAGATTCCAGTAGAAAGGCCACACACATTTTAGAGTTCAAAAAAGGTCTCACCACCAACCTGCAGAGCGCGTGGAGCTAGAAATGACTCACCTGTAAAAAAACATCTCCTTTGTCCTTAGCCTGGAGGAAGAGGGTCTAGAGAATATTTAGGTCTCCAACTTTCAGTTTCAAGGCCATGGTGCTTAGAACTGGGGCAGGGAAGCTAGGACACAATTTCTCCTTATAAAGCCAGAATGCTAAATCAAAGCATGGAAAAGAGGCCAAGGGCTCTGGGCTAACATCTGCTGTTGGGTCAGAGCCTGAACAAGCTCAGACCCAAGCCCCGGCACGTGTGGCTCTGAGGGATGAGGGAGCCCAGGGGACTAGTAGAGGCCCCATACAAAACAGCAATACATACTGAAGAGTTCACTGAAGAGGAAAAGCTGTTTTGGAACCCCAAGGGACATTGCCCTCCTCAGTCAAATTAAGTTGCTTTAAGCCATATCATAGCAGAGCATCTTTCCAAGGTAAATCTTAGAACATTTCGTAAAGATTCAATTTTTTAAAAATGTTTATTATTTATTCTTGAGAGAGAGAATGAGAGATGGAGTGCAAGCAGGGGAGGGGGAGAGAGAGAGGGAGACAAAGAATCCGAAGCAGGCTCCAGGCTCTGAGCTGTCTGTCAGCACAGAGCCTGACACGTGGCTCGAACTCAAGAACTACAAGATCATGACCTGAGCTGAAGTCTGACGCTCAACCGACCGAGCCACCCAAGCACCCCAAAAGATTTAAAAGATTAAATAGAGATGAAAATGTGCCAATCAACTTTGCGCTTTAGAAATTTAGTTTTAGGGGTGCGTGGGTGGCTCATCAGTTAAGTGTCCAACTCTTGATTTCGGCTCAGGTCAGTGGTCTCAAGGTTCGTGAATTTGAGCCCCCCATTGGGCTCTGCTCTGACATCATGGAGCCTGCTCAGGATTCTGTCTCCCTCCTTCTCCAAGTAAACTTAAAAAATAAACTTCATGAAAAAAAAAAAAAAAGAAATTCAGTTATTAAAGTTGCCGTGGGCAGGGGGATGGGGGAAATACGTGATGGGGATTAAGGAGGGCACTTGTTCTGATGAGTACTGGGTGATGTATGGAAGTGTTGAATCACTGTATTGTACGCTGAAACTATTATATTGTATGTTAACTGGAATTTCAATAAAACTATAACTAACTAAATATTTAAAGAGTTGCCATGCACCTCATGGTTGAAATACCATGTCCCTCTCAGACTTTTCTGTTTGCATTAGGGGACACATGAAGAGACGCAGGAACAGTGGCCCTTTTCAGGAGGCAAGGAGTGCTCCTACGACCTTCCTTTCTCACGTTGGGGCCGACGCGGCAGGTCTGCAGGGAGCTGGCTGCCGCTGGCTGCGTGTCCAGCCGGCTCTTAGCACCCAGCTCAAAGAAACAGGCCTTCGTGGCAAAGGTCCCGGGCAGGCAGACTCCATCTTCCCTCCACAAAACATTCAAGCAGCACAGAGCTGCCTTACAAGTGACATAACAGGCAGAAATCAGGAGCAGCTTGTTCACCACGCCCTTCTTCAGGCTCCAGTCCCTGCTCTCCACTGAAAAGGTCGCCAAGATAGAAATGACATTTCCCTCCACTACTTCCTCTTCCCATAGACCCTCCTTAGTCTTTGGAACAAGCCCCTGCTCCTTTCAGAGATGATACCACTAGACCGTGGCAAATACACAGCAGGGGCATGTTTCTGCCCTGGTTCTAGTCTCCAGACCACTTCATTATCTCCAACCCAAGTCTCCGCTCATCCCACCAAGCCTTCGAGGCCTGGGTTGAGAGCCTCCCTTTCCTGTATGGCAGTACACTCACTCCTGCCTTCCAGCCTTGCGAGTCTTGGCGCCATAAGCAGCCCCACCCTGCTTCTACCCTCTTCATATTCTGTGAACAAGCACAGTCTAGCTATACCCATGCCAAGCAAGGCTGCCAAAGATAGACGAGAGCCCTGGGCTGCCAGAAGACAAACCCAGGTCTGGAATGGAAGGCTTCCAACGCATTCTGAAACCTGGAGTGTGAATTAGCTGACGAGCAGAAAGGGGAAGGACAGTCCGAAGAAAAAAAATTTCCATTCTTTCCATTGAAGGAGAAAGGAAAGCTAGAAGGAAGTGGCCAGGGATAAAGGGGGCTGTATTTCCAGTTTTTTTGGTCTAGAAAAGATTCATGTAAATTTAGCTATGCCCCGGGGCGGAAGGGGGGGTTGTACATTCAACAGCATTCTTAGCATAAAGGAAAAAAAAAAAAGATCATCGCACTAATTGAATGAGAGAGAGCCCAGAGCAAGCCAGAAACGAGACCCTTGAACAGCTGCAGTCAGCATTTCCAGAGTGCCTGCTATTTCTGCAAAGGACCTAGAGTTGCTCCCATTTCCTCCAGTGCTGGTTGGTGAATCTCTAAGTAATGATAGGGCCTCTGCCGTAACCACTTCTTCTCCAGTCAAGGAGGAAACACACTGGCCAAGCTTAGGGGGTCCCACCAGGCCACCACCCCAGATAGGGTCGAAGTTAGGGGCCACCTCCAATAATGAAGACCCAGACCATGAAACGGAGCTGCTTAAGGGGGACATTCTAACTCCTCTGAATGCCACAAAGTCCTTCAGTGTTTGGATTGTCTGCACCACACCTTCCAGATGTGACAGCGGGGTGCCCATCTTTCACAGACACTAAAACCATCCTCTTTCTTCCTCCCAGAAAAGTGCTGGGGGGGGGGGGGGGGGGGAACAGACCAGCAGCTCAAAGAGACACATTAACATATTTTATTCAATTAGCCATACAAAGAATATGCCACAGGAAAAAAAAACATCAGAACTGGAAGGGCCCATGGAGTCCATCTGATCTGAGCCCCCCTGGTTTTACAAATGAGAAAAGTGAACGCATAACACCTGGACAGCGCTGGTACACCAGCCCAGTCCTGATACACAGAAACACACACAAGTTCAGCCTTCTGGCTTTGAGCCAGCTAGAACCACAAGACTTGATCCATGTTTATCTTTAATGTTTCTGTGCCCTATAGTACCACATCCTGATACTTATCTCCTTCTTGAGGCTGCAGGAAGAGCCTTAAAATTTGGTGAGGGTCAGGGTCATTCAGAGCCAGGAAAACTGACCAATTGTGGAGCAGAGGGTGCAGAGCATTTAGGGGAAGAATTTAATCCCTCCCCCAAAGACTTCCGATCACCCTTTCTCCCAAAAGGCATACGCTAAGACTCCAACGCCTCAGGGCAAATTTGCTTGCCTTTCTGAGGTTCAGATCATGTTTCCAGGAAGAAGGGAAAGAAGCAGGTAGAAGAAAAAGAGGAAAAGATTTATTCTGAAATTAACAAGTCCAGCGGGAACACATTTTTCCCCAGGGTGGAACAAATCCAAACACCGCAAGAGAAGGCTGTAAAACTCTGGTATTAAATCAATTGTGAGATGTAAAGGAAAAACACCAATAACTTAGCAAAATAAATACAATGAGAGCTTCGCTGAGATTGATGTAACCCAGTGAAAACAGTTTTTAGGCTCCTGAGTCAAGAAGACTGAGGTCTACCTGGCACCGCGTCTTAGGGGAAAACCCTAAGACATGCTGGGACCCTTCCCAGCAGACAGAAGTCACTTGCAACTATCTGTGGCCCTACAGAATCTTTACACTAAAAGTTATTCCCGGAATGTACATTTCCTTCTCCCAGGAAGACAAGGCTGGCCAAAGCTGAGGCTCACTGACTCTGCTCAGGCCTTGACAGGTCACCCGTGTCTATCTGTAGGAGGCCCGGGTCAGCAGTGGAACAAGTAGAAAAACAAACAATGTGTTGCTAACAATGGATCTGTGTTTGCAGAGGGAACTTCATTCCCCCAGGACACCCTCCAATCGCTGTGGACATCTGTGCCTCCAGCTTGTAGGGCTGAGGCAAATCTTGTCACCTCCCCTGACTCTGGGGCAGCTGAACTCCAGTCTACAAGAGAAGGGAGGTTCTGCTACAGAGAAATAATACTACAGGGATAAGGATACTGCCCTGGCCCTTGCCGGCAGGACAGCATCCTCCAAAAGGCTGCAGTGTCCCCAGGAGGTGCTTGTCCTCTGTCCACCCAGCATCCAGGGGTCAGGAGTTTAGAAACAGTGGGACACATGAACCCCAAGCCTCGAGTGCAGCCAGGGATCAGTCAGGAAGTCAAAGTTGGGGCTAACGGCCTACAGGGGTGGTGGGCTTCTCCGCAGGCAAGAGGCAGCAGCAACAGCGGCATCTGGCTCCTTCCGCTCATGTTTCCACCACTCGGATAAGAGGCATGGGCTTATTAGGGCTGGGGGGCTTGGATATCCTCACGCTGAAAGAAAGTGGGAAACGCTGAGTGCTTCATGTTGCCTGCCCTGCACACAGCCACCCCCCACATTCGCCTCTAGGGTTCCACACTCCAGTGTTGGCTGATCTCTTGGTTCTAATGCCTTGAACCACTGACCGTCAGCACCGTCTGAGAAAAGATGAGGAGAGCGGAAGTACTGCTTGGGGGCGGGGTAATAAGAAAACAAGGAGCAGTTACACAGCTGAGAGGTGGGGACAGCGGTGGTTCTGGTTTTTTTCAAAGTGTGCGATCTTTTCGTGAATCTCTTGGAAACAGAAGCCCTCTCCCTAGAAGTAATGTACTCATTATACACTCATGACTTTTACAAACAATTTCAGGGGGTCCATTCACATCTAGAGGCTGTTCATGGACCTCCTTGGGGTTGTGCTATCAGGCTCTCCGCCGATCTGGGTGGAGAATGGCTCTGGTGGAGAACAGGTAAAATTAGAGACCAAGAGCCTAAGATGGATTCACAAAAGCCTCTCCCTGGCCTCAGCACTGTCCTCACTTGCCTCACTTCCTCCCTGGGCCCCACTGCGTGCATGCCCACTCACCTGCCCAGGCTCTCCGTCTTGGCCCAGGTCTGGGTGCTGAAGTTGCCATGACTGACCTGTTTTTCTATCAGGTGTTCCATCCGGTCATGCATCTCTAAATTCTGTAATACGAGTTGTGCAGTCAGCGTTGGCCATTTTCTGGCTTGTCACGTGTGACATTTAACTAGATCATTATGCTCTCCCCACCTGTTTGTGCTACTGTGACAGCCACCCTGACCCTGCGTGCCACCACCGGCATGCCCTCTTCCCCCTTAACCCCCATTTTCACCACTCCGGATCGCCCTCATCCCGCTGTTCTTGATCCTACCTCCCTCCTTCAAGAACTGTGTGAAACACTGATCGTCCCCTGCTGTCCTTCCTATACATTTCCTGTATACCATTTCTTGTAGCCACTTGAGATATTTACTTGCCTTTTGTTGACATGCATTTATATAAGATATTCTTGGGTCTTTGTTTTTTCACTATTGAAGTATAGTTGACACACAAGGCTACCTTAGTTTTAGGTGTAAAACACAGTAACTCCACAACTCTACCTGCTACATTATACTCATCATACAATGTTATTACAGTAACACTGACTATACTCCTTATACTATAAGGTCTTTTTTTTTTAACATATTTTATCTCTAAATCTAGAGTGCGAATTCTGGAGATAAACAACCCAGGCTCCCGTTTTTTTTTTTATATCTCCACTGCAAAGGACCTTCACACAGAGCCTGAAAAGCAATCTTCAGGTAGTCTGCAGGCAGGAAGGGTTCTGAGGAAAGGCGGAAATTAGACTAAGAACTTATGAGCGGATCAAGACCATCACTTTAGGCATGGAGAAGACTCCTCCTACGGAAAGCCCCCTGCTTCACAGCCCAGCTCTACTGTCAGCTCCTTTGCTCAGCTCATGGCGCGGGGCTCACACCGTGATGACGCACCCCTCTGGAGTAGGGACAGCTCTTACCGGTGTGACTCCCTGAAGGTTCTCAGAAAACACTTGACTTGGCTGAACTGAACATCAACGGCCATCCCAGATACTCACTTCCGAGCAGGCAGCCAGACAGGACGAAGACCCCTCCAGAATCTCTCCCTCCCTAGGTACAGTCCTGTCTTCAAGAGCCTGCTCCCTTCCCAGGGCTGCTCAGGGCACACACCTCTGCTTCCAGGTAGGCGATTTTCTCCTTGAGCTCCTGGATGGTGCTGTCCTTTGACTGGACCACAGCTTTTGAATTCTGGAGCTGCAAAGATGTGGGGGACCATGGGGCTCATTTTGAAATGACTCAGTACATACTCATCGAACTTCACCCTGCTACTGGGGAGCCAGCAGAGACATAAGGCAGTCTTTTGCACCTCTCCCATGACTTGCTTAGCTTGCTTGCTTTCTTTCTTTCTTTCTTTCTTTCTCTCTCTCTCTCTCTCTTTCTTTTTTTCTTTCTTAATGTTTATTTTATTTTTGAGAGAGAGAGCGAGCACAAGCAGGGGAGGGGCAGAGGAAGAGGGGAACAGAGAATCTGAAGCAGGCTTGGCACTGACAGCAGACAGCCAATGTGGGGCTCGAACTTGTGAACTGCAAGACCATGACCCGAGCTGAAGTCGGACACTTAACCAACTGAGCCACCCAGGCGCCACTTGCTTTTCTATAAAAGCCTCATTTCAGTCAATATTGAGCTCTTGATTATCCCAGGTGTGTGTGTGTGGGGGGGGGGGTTGTGGCGAGGAGAACACCACTCTGATGATCCCAAATCATAAATGGCTCAAAACCCATTCCATTTGATGTTGGGGAATACAAATTACTTATTCATTCAAGAAATATTTGGGGGCGCCTGGGTGACTCAGTCGGTTGAGCCTCTAACTCTGGATTTTAGCTCAGGTCTTGATCTCAGGGCCGTGAGTTCAAGCCCTGTGTTGGGCTCTGCGCTGGGCATGAAGCCTACTTAAAAAAAAAACAATTGTCGAGGCCTTACTGTGTGACAGGCTCTGTCCTAGACACTGGGAAGGAGTAATGAACTAACCAGAAAAATCCTGGCCCTAATGGAGCAGACATGCAGCAAATTCATCCTCCCAGTTAGGGGGTTTTAAGTTCTCAAAACAATTCCACAAAATGGCACATCTTTTTTTTTTTTTTTTTAATTATAATTTTTTTTTAATGTTTATTTATTTTTGAGAGTGACAGAGACAGAATGTGAGTAGGTTGGGGCAGAGAGAGGGAGGCACAGAATCTGAAGCAGGCTGCAAGCTGTCAGCACAGAGCCTGACGTGGAGCTCGAGTGCACGAGCTGTGAGATCATGACCTGAGCCGAAGTCGGATGCTCAGCAGAATGAGCCACCCAGGCGCCCCGCAAAATGGCACATCCTGACTGTGCTACCCTAAAGCTCAGGTAGGGGAAGGCAGAAAATCTGCCATGAGGTACAAAGGTTGATAATCCACACACAGATAAGTGAGTATATTGTGACTTAATTATTCATTTACCAGCACTCTTCAAGGTGTACGAGTGACAAGCCTCTTCCTTTTTTCCCCATTGGAAAGCAGAAGGCAAATGACCAAAATCAAAGGGGAAAGATGGGAGAAAAGCGAATCCCAATCATTCAAACCTCGTAATTGGTAGCCGTAAATGTTTTATGGGACATGTAGGAATATAAACCAGGCTCCCCAGGAGAATGAACAGCAAAAGTGTGGATGTGACAGGAAACCGGGGTTGAGTTTCATGTGGTGACCTCCCAAGGGGGCAGCTGAAGCCGCAGAAGACCAGACCCTGCTTACCTGCTCTATCATCTGCCGGACTTTCCGCTGCTGGCTCTTGAGCATATCATCTAAGTGGTGGATCTTCTCCCGCAGGCCGGCCACTTCCTTTTCCAGGTTAGCCACCCTGGGGATCAAGACCAGGAAGCTGAGGCAGAGGGAAAAGATGCTTTCTCTCTACCCAGGCACAGGGACAACCTCAGGCTTGGGGGCTTCCATGAACTGGGTTCCCTCTGCCCAACTCCCTGGTGCTCTGCCATGAGGACGAGGTGCAGGGACACCTTGGAAGGGCACAGCAGAGGTGCCACTAGAGATCAGCTAGGAAGCTCAGCAAGGGGAGGTTACACAGGAAAGCTCCAGATGGCACAACTAGAACCGACAGGTAGATGTCCAGGGAAGCAGTCCTTATGACAACACAGGATGGACTTGCTCAGCATGAAAGCTGCCGGAAAGTGGACTGCCTCAGGTGTGAGGAGCTCCTCATTCCTGGAAAGATTCAGGTGGGAGATGTGTGTTCCTAAATCTCCTGATTCCCAGACATTGCTGTTTCCTCTGCCTCTTCTAAATTGGTCCAAGATCCCCAGAGGTCAGGCGACTGGGCAGGGTGTCTAGGAGTTCAGGCCTCTGAGGGTGGGGGTGGGGTACCATACAATCCGAGCCCCCTCACATCCTCCCTTCGCCTCAAACAATCTGAGCCACCCTCAGCTCTCCAGTACCCTATTTCTCAGGCTCTTTTTATTGAGAAAATCAGCCTTTATGATGCATAGCTATCGTTGCCATTCCCAAGCCTCTGTTTTGGATTATCTGGGTCTTTTTTGTTTTTCCTGCTGCTTCCTCTCAATTGCCTACCCACGAGCACCACTGAGAAAGACGGAGTGCTGAGTAATTTAAAACAATTCTATGAAATCGAGCCCAAAGGAGGCTACAATAAAACGTCTGCAATTTTCCATGCCCAGACTAGTAAACCTAGAGGTTATTCCTCCAGGTTAGAAGAGACTATGTCCCCCGCTGACTGAGGGGCCCAAGAAGGCAAGGATCATGTCTTAACAGACATGGAAGTCCTTGGAAGGCCTTCCAGGTGATGGCTGTTGAACTTAAAAAGATCCAACTTATACCATGGAGAATAGACCCCATATGCTGATGTTAATTAACTTTGATTTATCATTTGAGATCTTATTTATTAATTGCCAGCAGCATAAAGAGTTTCCAAATTCTTAAATGTCCAGAATGACCCAAACTTTGCCCTGTAGGTTTCACTAGTCTGGGGCCTCTGATCCCCTGTGATCAGAGGGAATTTGTAAAACCCTCTAACTTGGAGTGGAAAGGATCCCAGAGATCCCCTACATGCTGCTGCTGACAGGTGGGTCTCAGTTTGAGCTTCAAGTGACAGGACGTTCAGCATCTCTTCACGAGGCTGTTCATTGTATCTCTCAATGAAATGACGAGTGAGGAAGTTACTTGATTTTACCCTCAAATAATTTACCGTTGTTCTCCATTCTGGGGGGAGGGAACTGTGGAGCCATAACACCACATCTATACCCCGTGTGAAAAGCGGTGGAATAACGTGCCATGGCGAACAGCAGGTGTTTTACCAGCTTACTTGACCTTGGCTCTGACACCATGAAAGCATTTTCTTTAGTTCCTACTCCACAGAAAATGAACTCCCCAGAGATGGCAGCCTCCCAAACAGTATCTCCCTGGGTGGGGCCCCATCCGGAGCAGCCACATGGTGAGTCACGGCTGGAAGATCTGACATCAGCACTAGCTTCCTCCCCAGGTCTGGCCACCATGGGAGCTGCAGGCAGCATGGCCCGCCCTCCTCTCTCTGCACCCCAGCTTCACAGTGAACAAGGGCCCTTACTTTTCTCGTTCTGTTTGGCAGTCAGTGTTCTTGATCTGCAGTTCCTCCAAGGCCGTCTCCCCCTCCCTAACCTTCACCAGTAAGGCCTGATGCTCCTGGACGGGCCAAAGGGAAGAAAATCTAGGATGAGGACGCGAAAGCGGTTTCTGTGTTTGGGGTGAGAGGGGCCCGAGGGCTCGAGCTCAGTCCCTGCCGGGCCTGGACAGCTGCCAAAGAGCAGCAGGCCAAGCTGGTTTGATGGGGTGCCCTCCCCTGTCAGGGATAACCCTTCCCACCCTCAGCACACAGAAACTTCCCAGCCTCACCCAGCTACCCGGACGGAGAGCCCGGCCTTGCGTTATCAGGCCCACCTGCTGGCTCTGGCTGCTGGTCCCTGGGAAACCAGGCCCAGCGGCTCCTTCACAACAGTCTTCAAAAGCCCATAAAGGGCAGCTGTACAAGAACCCGAATGAAATGGAAACGGGTTCAGCTCTTGTTAGGGAGGGCTGAGCTGAGCTGAGAGGAAGACCTCTTGTTCCTTAAAGGCGAAAAGGTTCTCGAGGGTATTTGCTGAGGAAACCGTGAAGTGTGCTTTTCTGGAGCTGGTCAGAAAAGGAGACTGCAGCCATCTCAGCGAGTCCCGGGGCCCCCACTCCCCAGCACGGGAGTCAGGCCCTGAAGGTGAGACTCCCAGTCACCTCCTGCACGCCCAGCAAGCGCTTCTGGAGCTCTCCAGCCTCTGCCTCCTTCTGCTGCACTCTGTCCTCTGCTCTCTGAAGGGCCACTCGACTCTGTTCTGCTTCTCTCTGGCACTGGCTGAGTGTGACCTAAGACAGGACAGGATGGGTGAAGGGGGCGGAGGACGACAAGCAAACATGGGTAAAACACCTCAGGAGAGACCCCGGGACCCTGGGCACAGTGAGAGGAGAAGGGAGGCAACTCTCTCTTTCCCATTCGAGATTCTAGGATGACTTGGGAAACTAGCAGGGTACCTCTGTTTCCAGGGCTCACCGGCACAGGACTGATTGAGCACTACTTTAGAGTCACACCTGGAACCCATAAGCACTTTCTGGATGGAGGACTTCTTCGACACCCCCACCAGTCCTCCAGTGCCACCCAAGCTTAACCCCGTGCCACGGCTTTCCTACAAATGCAAACACAAAGAATCTGGGGGCGCACATCTTACACTTCCTTCCTTCGGTGTCCCCACTCTTCCTCCCATCAAGCAATCCTGCAGCCTGCATATAAAGGACAATGTGGCACCTGGAAGGGCAACTAGTAAGCACCAGAGAGAACTGCTCTTTAGCATAGATGATAAGCCAGTTTGGGAGGGACAGAGGCAGAATTTGAGAAGGAAAGTAAAGGAAGAACTCGCCTCCCATCCTCCACATGCCAACTACAGGTCTTAGCTTAGACGCCCTTTCTTCCAGAAGCCTTCACACCCAGGCGAGGGGTCCTTCCCCTGTGTGCCTTTCTTTCTTGTAGCACTGAGTGGATTTGGCCCAGTCACTCGTGTGCACCCCCCAGTGGGCCACTAGCAGGGAACTGGAGCACCATTCCACTTCCAGAGCTCAGCACAGCACCTGGCACACAGTCACTGCTCAATGACATTGTGAATGGAACTGATATCCATCTGTCCAACCCTCTCCTGTTGCAACTGAAAGCCAACTGATCTCCCCGAGGTACACAACTAGGGAATGATGGAGCCAGTGCTAGAACAGTGACCTCATCATCCATTTCAATTCCTCCCAGCTACCCCACACTGACTCCCTAGTCACTTAGTGAAAAAGAATCCCCATAACCTCTCAAAGAGGCAGCCCTGGGGAAACAGAACACTAAAGTAGGCAGTTTGTCCGACTCCTCCCAAAGTCAGAATCGGGGAAGAGACATGTGGTGGACGCATCCAAGCTGTACACCAGCCCTGTCCAGAGCAAATCCACTGCAAACCCTGACAGCAAGCCGCTAGTAGAGCAGAAAACCCACGCTTATGGGCAGGTTGTATTCACAGTAAGTGGCAATCTTTTCCCCTGCTGATCCCTGGTTCAGAAAAGTAGACTGGAGAGTCAAGTTTACTAGCAAAGATGAGAAAATCCTCCACATGTCCCATATTAGCCTGGAACAGGCCAGCCCTACAGGCAAGAACATGGAAACAAAACCTCTCCTATCTGTACACAACACTGCACCCAGGCTGATGTGCACTCAGAGCAGGGCATAGAGGGCCAGGCCCTGACCCTCACACTCTGCTGTAGGATCACACTCTCCTCTGCCACATCTGTCCCTGTTGCTCCAGTCAGCACTTCCCTGAAGGACCCTCTTAGTCGTAAGATGGGGTGCCAACCTACCCTGGTGGTGGGAACAACCCAGGCAGGTGCTATGGACCAAGGGCAGCCCTTTCTAAGAAACTGTGGGCAGGGGGCTACAGCTGTCAGGACCTTCTAGCCTCAGGCTTTTACTCAAGACACTTCTTCATTCAAGCTTTGAAACCCAGAGCTAATAGACCCTTCCATGTATGGCCAAGACCAACAAGTACTTCACAAGGCCTCTCAATGTAGAAATTTCTTTCCAAAATCCACAGTCCGGTCAGCATTACAGCCTCAACATCCCCTTCCTCCTGTAGCGAATAGCTGGTCACCAAACTGATACATCATCAGCCAAATTACCCAAATTGTGGAATCTGAAATCGATGCAGCAAACTCCTTTACTGCACAGCCACTGTGTTCTGAGACCAAACTAATCTCAGTATTACACTAAGTCCCAACTATTTAGGATAGGAAAACTCACTAAATGGATCACTAAGAAAAATATAGGTTATCTTATATTTCTAAAACCCTTCAAAACAATAAATAGACTTACATATCTTACCTCACTCAATCCACACACCACACTTGTGAAGTATATTCCATGACCCTTTTTACAAAAGTTGGAACCGATACTTAGAGAGGTCAAATTAATGGCTCAAATAATTGATCATCTCTAAAGGCGAGTGATCATCCCCTGTGCTTTCTTCCTCCCCCTCAATATCTCTCTCAAAAATTCTCTTAGTCCCATGAAAGAGAAGTATTCAGGCTGGGCTTCCTCCTACCACTGGCTCCCGGCATACCTGGGCAGGGCATAATCCTATCATTACATATTTATGATACAGAAATACTTTACATGTGGATGAACAATAGCAGATAATAACAGAGGGTTAATCTTAGATAGAAGCCTAGTGTTTGCCCAGTGTACCTCATTTTATACTCAAAGAATTTTCTATAAAGTATGGAAGACCTCACACACTTTTATTTATTTTTTATTTATTATTATTATTTGTTTTTGAGAGACAGCACATGCAGGAGAGGGGCAAAGAGAGACAGCGCACCCAGGAGAGGGGCAAAGAGAGAGGGAGAGAGAGAGGGAGGGAGAGAGAGAGAGAGAGAGAACAGAGAGGCAAAGAGAGGCAAACAGAGGGGCAAAGAGAGAGGGAGAGGGGGAGACGGGGGGGGGAGGGGGGAGAGAGAGAGAGAGAGAGAGAGAGAGAGAGAGAGAGAGCGCGCACGCAGGAGAGGGGCAGAGAGAGAGGGAGAGAGAATCTTACACAGGCTCCATGCTCAGCACAGAGCCAGATGCGGGGCTCGATCTCACCACTGTAAGACTGTGACCTGAGCCAAAATCAAGAGTTGGATGCTTAATTGGTTGAGCCACCCAGGTGCCCCTTCTCACGCTTTCTGTAGTGGAGGACTTTCACTCTCTACAGACCTTGGTACTTTTTAAATCTTCTATCATAATAATTCAGTATTACTTTTGTAACAATAACTGAGATACTCATTCAAGATTGCAAAGTTCTTCAAAGTAAAGTCAAGACTTGACTTCAAGTCCTCTGACTCCATGGGCACAGATCTTTCTACAACCACAATGCTCCATCCACTCACCCAGTCCACACTTAAGAAGTGCCCACCACCTTACGCCAGGCATTATGCCAGACATGGGGATACAGGGTAACCTTGACAGCAAAGTCCTTGCCTGCATGGTGCCCAGAGCCCAGTAATTCTTGTTGTGGTATTCAGAGAAACGACTGAGCTTCCTGCTATCCCGAACCAGCACCACCACCCAACTTCACCAGAGAACCAGTGCTGATCTTCAAACTATGGCCTAGCCTTGAACAGCAAAAACTCTAAGAGTCCAGGAATGGGAAAAGCAGACAGGAAAGTGCCCAGGCCTCAAAGCCCAGCCTTTCCAATTGATGGCACCTGGCCAAGAAGACATGAAGTCCATGCTAAGTCACTGGCATCTGTATCTGGCAGCCCAACCCTTGGGGCACTTTCTCCCCCAATCCCAAATCTCACCTCAAAAGCCACACGGTCTGACTGGTGCTGCCGCTCGGCCTCCTGCAGCTTGACAAGCAGGTCCCGCACGGTCTTCCTCAGGCTCTCGACATCTTCATTTATATAGGTGTCTGCCTACAGTCAGAACAGGGAAGAGAAGGTGAAGCCACTGTGTTTGTGTAGGAGAAGGTCCCCCACAACACATACTTGGGCCCTCCTGTTCAGACCACCCTCTCATATCACTCAAGGGGACAGCTAGTCTTAGGCACCCAGGAGCGATGAGTTAATCACACAAAAATGCTCTCTCTTCATATTTCAAGGAACTCAACTAGCCTCAAGTCATCTGAGGATTTTAGGACACACTCAATAATTTTTATGCATGTATCAACTCATTAATGGGTATCCTCAAATGTGTGCCCTGTTTCCGTGAGACCAGAGCTCTCTGAGAGCAGGGACCACGTTCCCCTTTAGACTACAGCATCCCAAGGCAAGGACAGTGCCACACCCATCACGAGGGGCACTTCCCAAAGGCACATCTTTTGTCTTTGCATCTGGCTCAGGGTTATCTGGCTACAGGGTTACTGATGAATGAGCAAAAGCACCCAACGAGTCCAGGAATCTCATTCAATGTGGAAAAAGGTGTCTTCATTGAGGTTACTGTGAGTCTCTCCCCAGACACACCCAGTTGTGGGTTGGTGGTTAGCGCTGAGCTGGCATGTGGGGTCTTGCCCCCACCTCTGCCGCACAGGCACCAGACACTTCAGTTACCAGCTCCCAGCAAGTCTGACAGAAAAATCTCTCTCTGCCTCACATAGTGGGAAGCAGCAACACCTTTAAACCAGAGCACGGAGCTCGGAGCTCGCAGCTGGGAGGACGGTGCCAGGGTCCCAGTAGCTGTGCTATCACTGAGTCCAGACCACGCCCCGCCTTACAGGCTGCCTCAAAACTACGATAATATCCGCTGGGCTTAGAGCTTGTGAGAAGACAGAGTTGAACAAACAGTACCAGGTGTTATTGTAACGTGGTGCCAGAAGCACATTTGCCAAATATGGTAATTCAGGAGAAGGGAAAAAAATCCAAACTGCACATCTAAAGTGAGTAGTTAGGATCATCACAACATGCCAAAACCTAGCCGTAAAGTTACCCAGTCACCTCCCCTCTATCTGTACCTAAGCTGCTGGGCAGGTGAGAACGATTTCAAAGGCTCCTGGAAGCATAACTACTACGTGTTTATTTCAGATGGCGTTCTTAAAAGACTATTTAATGACATGGAAAATTTTCAGTGTCGTATGAAGAGAAAAAAGGTAGTTATTAGAACTTGTAGAAGTTAGAAACACACTAGATTTAAGCATAGCAATGAGGATAGACCCCAGGAACATGGTGTTGGCTAAAAAGGGAAAAGATAAAATATAGCACAAATTCATTATGAAAATTGAAAACACACTTATAGGCATACTGAAATCATACACTGAATATATTAGAGTTGGGGAGGGGAGAGGCAAAAACAAAACAAACAGTAAATCCAGTGAGAGGCCTTTACTAGATCAGAGATGATAATGTACCCTGGATTTTAAGAGATTACTTTAAAAATATAAAATCTTTAAAAAAGCAAGAAAGAAAAATACACTGGAACATTGGTACTCAGGTTTGGCTAAATATTAGAATCACTTGAAGGGTTTTTTTTTTCTTTAATTTTTAAGTACTCTCCATACTCAATGTGGGGCTCGAACTCACAACTCCGAGATCAAAAGTTACACGCCCTTACCCACTAAACCAGACAGGCACCCCCTGAAGAGATTTTTAAAGTACTGCCGACCAGCCCACATCTCAGATCAATTAAATTACAGTCTCTAGGGGCGCCTGGGTGGCTCAGTCGGTTAAGCGTCCGACTTCAGCTCAGGTCACGATCTCACGCTCCGTCAGTTCGAGCCCCGCGTCAGGCTCTGGGCTGATGGCTCAGAGCCTGAGGCCTGCTTCCGGTTCTGTGTCTCCCTCTCTCTCTGCCCCTCCCCCGTTCATGCTCTGTCTCTCTCTGTCTCAAAATAAATAAATGTTAAAAAAAAAAATTTTTTTTTTAAATTACAGTCTCTAGGTCTGGCACCAGGCTTGTCTCCTTTAAAACTCCCAAGGCTGGGGCACGTGGGTGACTCGGTTAAGGGTCCAATTTTGGCTGAGGTCATGATCTTGCAGTTTGTGAGTTGGAGTGAGCCCTATATTGGGCTCTCTGCTGTCAGCGTGGGGCCAGCTCTGGATCCTCTGTCCCCGCCCTCCCAGCCCCTCCTCCACTCATTCATTCTCTCTCTCTCTCTCAAAATAAATAAACTTAATTAAATTTTTAAAAAGCTTCCAAACCTATTTCAATCGGTAGTGAAGGCTAAGGGCACTGCTCTAAAGGGATCCACCTACTTCAATCCATTCACAGTGGATCCTTTGAAGGAAAAAGATTGGAGAAGGAGGATTTGGGTTTGTATGTTTCTCCATTGTTTGAATTTTTACAGCAAATGATACTCTTCTATTTAGTAAGACAGAAAGAACAATAATAAAGATAATAAAGAGATCAGGGAGGACGATACCCTGCCTCCTGGCAAAGACATATTTACCACTGCTTTCCCCATTACCTACCTTACTTACCTCAGGTGGGCTGCTATACAGTGTTGTGGGGCTTGGATTTAATCCATTTGGCTTTTCCAGCACCACCTGTTCAAAGAAAAATAAAATCGGTAGTTAACACAGCCCAAACAACGAACTTCGAAACATTAATTTCCTAAGATCTCATTCTTAGGAAAAAAAGAAAGAGGTGGGAAAAGACAGAGAAAGAAGGAAGAAGAGGAGGAAGAGGTGATGGAGGAGAAAGAGGAAGAAAAGGAAAGAAAGAGAAACAGAAAACAGCAAGGGAAAAAAAAGACTTCAAGTGCTGGGTGGGAAATGGAGAGGAGAGGTAAGGCGTGGAGAATGTGTATGGCTGTGGAGGTGGGGGGGGCAGTGCTGAAGGGAGCCTTTCAGCCCAATGGAAAACATGCAGGCTGACTCCCAGAAGCCCAGGGGATACAAGCAGCTGCCTGCCACCAACAAAGAGTCTGCCTTGCCCCTTGGGGATCCTGACAAGGTTTGACAAAGCATAAAGCAAAAGGTGAAGTGGCTTTTGCTGCAATTCTTTCCAACCCAAAGCCTGATTATTCATCATACCACCGCTGGTCTGTGCAAACAAGGGCCCTGGACTTTGGGGCCAGTCTCTGAGCAGATCAGATTCCTCAGCCACCTGGCAAAGCACCTCCCAGCAGCCAGATGGGAGCTCAGGCGGGGAAAGTCCTACCTTCAGCCACAGCAAAGTGAATTAGGGGGAATCGCCACACAAGCCTAGTAAGGGCTCACGCCAAAGAGGAACCTTGCTGCCACTAGCTGCCAAATCCCTCAGGGGAACGAGGGCAGGGGCTACTAGAGAAAGACAACTCCTCCCACCCCCACCCCCCGACTCCAGCCAAGTGCAAGTGAAGGAGATATAACTCTGAATCTAAAGGAGGACAAAGGTGAAATGGAAGAGACTGTTCTCCCCTGAGGACCCTTCCAGCCTCCAATTTTAGAAAAGCTGAAAAGCAGGATCCCAGGCTTATCCGTCCGTCCCAAGAAGTACTCTTCAGTAGGTTCGCTATGACATTTACTGGTGACCTTCTGCATCCCAGACACAGGGGTGGGGTGAACCCTAACCTCAAGGAGCTTCTGACGCCGGGGCAAAGACAGCTACTGACACAAATAATGGACCAGGACCGAGACTTCCAATTCACAGCCCGGGTGTTACCCCAATTACGCAAGACCAACTATGAGAAGTTTGGATTTACAGGTAACTGTCTGCTTTGTAAGACTGTACTCCAAAAATACTGATCCCAGAATCCTTACAGAGAAGAGGTTTTGCCAATAACGGTCATTTTGTTCACATGAATTCCACTTTTATGCAGTGTATGGGAACAAGTATACCTTATACCTAGGCTGACCCATGTCAGTGCCAGTGCTCGTCTGCTGGAGAGCCCCAGTAAGGCTGGGAGTGCTCCGAGAAGCCAGCACTGCCTGTATGCCCTCCTTTTCTGGCAGCGGTGGGAGATTCGGCACCCACAGTGTGACCAGCAAAGGGGACTGCCCGGCACAACCTCCTCATTGAGGACCCAACCACTGACCATTTCCTATTACCTGTATCTCCTGTCCTTGGAGAGAGTCTCCTGGATCTCTGTCAAGCTTGCTACTTATGTCCTCCCGCAGCTTCTGTAGGCAGTTCCGGGCCTGGGAAGGGATGGCAAGAAGCCTTAGCTCTGGGACAAGGAAAGAGAGTGGCCCGACTCACCCAGCTTTGTGCCCATCCCTGACCCGTACTCCTGTGAGCCAAGCTCTGGCTGGGGGAAGGAGGGACCCCAGGCAAGTGGGGCTGCAGCACAGTCCCTCCTACACGAGCAGGAAACAAAACCCCATCCCGCTGGAGCTAACACTCTTGCTGCAGAGACACACGACACAAAGGGCAAACAAGTGGAACATGTAATATGTTACATGGTGACAAGTGCCAAGGAGCAGCTGAGGCCAGGGGGAGGGTCAAGAAAAGTTAGGGAAAAGAGACTGTCAGCTTTAGAGAGGAGGCTGGGGTACAATGGGTACAGAGGACATGTGGGAGTTAATAAATACTTGCTGATTCATGGATTGGTTGAGTAACAGGAGGGTCAGAAATGATACCTGACTCAATGGGGGACGGTGGCAGATGGGAGAAGACCAGACCCCACAAAAGGAGGGAGCCAAAAAAATGTGAGCTTCCCATCAAGGGAGAGGTGCCCACCTCCTGGATATACTGCACCTCACTCTTCAGCTGGTTGATGTTTTTCTCATGGATCATCTTATCTCCAGCCCTCCCCTTCAGGTACACCTTCAACAAGGAGAACAACACTACTGATTAAGAAAGCTCCTTATAAGTTAATTCCACCTAGGCAGGCTCATCCACTGGTAAAGGTAAAACACTACTGCCTTCTGGGTGGCACTTGGAGGATTCAGATCAGAAGGCTTAGAACTAGCTAGGCTTGCTCTTTGACCTATCAAATCTACTCCTGGAACTTTATCCTAATGAAATAAATTTAGCCAAACTGACATAAGCCCTCACACGTACATGTAAATTCATGCAAAGAAGTTGTAACAAGGGATTTACACATTTTTCTCTATACATGCTTGAATCCTTTACAGTCAAGAAAATATTTATTGGGACACCTGGGTGGCTCAGTTGGTTAAGCTGAAGCGTCTGACTCTTGATTTAGGCTCAGGTCATGATCTCATGGTTGTGGGATCAAGCCCCAAATCAGGCTTCTTGCTGACAGCATGGAACCTGCTTGGAATTCTCTCTCTCCCTCTCTCTGCCCCTCCCTCTGCTCACACATGCACGTGTGTTCACACATGTAAACTTGCTCTCTCTCTCTCTCAAAATAAACTTTAAAAAAAAGTTTAAAAATATTTATTACCTGTATTATAAAACACATACACAATTTAGTAACAGATGTTCAGCAAAATATTCTTTATAACTGCAAAAATGAAATAGGCATAATGTCCAACAATGAGGGATTACTTACATAAATTATGGTATGTCTATAACAGAACACTGTGCAGTCATGAGAATACTAGACACTTACATTTATAGACACAGAAGATTTATAAACCAACATTAAAGTGTAGGGGCACAAGCAAATTGTAGAATAGAGGGTATATAATATGATTTAACTTTTGAAAAAATACATATGTGTAGGAAAATGTTTGGGAGGATACACGATAAAGTATTAAAAACAATGATTACATTGACAGAATTATAGGGTAGTTTTGCTTTCTTTAAGGGCCATGAAATGACTTTGAATAAGAAACAGAAATTAAAGGCATCTGGATTGAAAAGAAAGAGGAAAAATCACCATTTGCAGAAGTGATCATGTATATAAAAATACCCTAAGGAGTCCACTAAAAAATTATCAGAGATTGTAGCAAGGTTGTAGGATGTAAGATCAATATACAAAAAATAGTTGTATTTCTATACATTAGCAATGAACAATCCAAAATGAAATATAAAACCAATTCTATTTACAAGAGCAACAAAAAGGAAAAACACTTAGAAATTAACAAAGTTCTAGACTTGAATTCTGAAAATTACAGAACATTGTTAAAAAAATGAACAAACATCCCATTTTCATGGATTGGAAGACTTAATATTGTTAAGACGGCAATACTCCCCAAATCAATCTACAGATTCAACATAATTCTTATCAAATCCATGCTAGCTTCTTTGCAGAAACTGACAAACTGATCTTAAAATTCATATGGAAATACAAAGGACCCTGAGTCCCTAAAACAATCTTGAAATATAAATCTCAACAATATAGTAACAAAATGTTAACAAAAATAACAAAGCTACAGCCAGTAATCAAGACAGTGTGGAACTGGCATAAGGAGAGACATAATTCAATGGAATACAAATGAGAGTCCAGAAACAATAATACAATAAAAATACACTAAACTAATTTTTGACAGGGTGCCAAGACAATTCAATGGGGGAAAAGAACAGTCTTTTCAACAAATGATGTTGCTATAAATGGATATCCACATGTAAAAGAATGAAACTGGATGCCTTCCTTATACCATATACAAAAATGAGCCCCATAGACCTATCTGTAAGAGCTAAAACTATAACTCTTTGAAGAAAATATAGAAATAAATCTTTGTGACCTTGGGCTAGGCAAAACCTTCTTAGATAAGACACTAGAAGGACAACAAAAGAAAAATATATATAAATTGGATTTCATCAAATTAAGAACTTTTGTTTCAAAGGACGCTATTTAGAAAGTAAAAAACAAAATACAGAAAGGACAAAATTTTGTAAAATATTTCCAAATCATATATCTAATATGGGTCTAATTACTATCCAGAACATATAAGGAACCCTTATATCTCAAAAATTAAAATCATCTTTTTGGTAAATTTAATTAATCATCAAGAGTAATTCTTTTGGGGTGCTGGGTGGCTCAGTCAGTTAAGCACCTGACTTTGGCTGAGGTCATAATCTCTCTGTTCATGGGTTCATGCCCCACACCAGGCTCTGTGCTGACAGCTCAGAGCCTGGAGGCTGTTTGGGATTCTGTGTCTCCCTCTTTCTCTGCCTCTCCCCACCCCTCTCAAAAAAAAAAAAAAAATCAACATTAAAAAATTTTTTTTTAAAGAAGAGTAATTCTTTTGGACTATTTACTGCTATTTTAAAATTCAAATATAGGGGCACCTGGGTGGCTCAGTGAGTTGAGCATCCGACTTCAGCTCAGGTCATGATCTCATGGTTCATGAGTTTGAGCCCCACGGGGGGCTAGCTATTGTCGGCGCAGAACCCTCTCACTGTACCCCTCCCCTGCTTGCACTCTGTCTCAAAAATAAATAAACATTGGGGTGCTTGGGTGGCTCAGCTGGTTGAGCATCCAACTTCGGCTCAGGTCATGATCTCACTGTTTGTGAGTTCGAGCCCTGCGTCGGGTCGGGCTCTGTGCTGACAGCTCAGAGCCTGGAGCCTGCTTCAGATTCTGTCTCCTTCTCTCTCTGCCCCTCCCACTTGTGCTCTGTCTCTCAAAAATAAATAAATGTAAAAAAAAAAAAAAAAAAAACTTAAAATAAATAAATAAATAAATAAACATTATTTATTTATTTATTTTTAAATTTCAAATACAGCAAAAATAACACCATGGAGAAAGTGTGGTCACATTCATCCGTTATACCTACATATAAACTCTCAAAACACAATTGAATTGAGCCTGATGCGAGGCCCAATCTCACAAACCATGAGATCATTACCTAAGGTGAAATCAGGAGTTGGGTGCTTAACAGACTGACCCACCCAGGCACCCCTCAAAGAGCTTTAAAAAAGAAATAATGACGGGCTCCTGGGTGGCTCAGTTGGTTAAGCGTCCGACTTCGGCTCAGGTCATGATCTCGCGGTCTGTGGGTTCAAGCCCCGCGTCGGGCTCTGTGCTGACAGCTCAGAGCCTGGAGCCTGTTTCAGATTCTGTGTCTCCCTCTTTCTCTGACCCTCCCCTGTTCATGCTCTCTCTCTGTATCAAAAATAAATAAATGTTAAAAAAAAGAAATAATGAACATTCTTTTATTTAAAAAAAGCTCCATAAACACACCTCCCACCTGACTCCACAACCTCCAGCAGCTAAATATGGCCAGTGGGATAGGCACCTAGGAAGATCACCACATCCATTTTCATGCCCGGGTCTGGACTGCACCAAAGTCACTACAGACTGACTGTGGTCTCCTGGTGTTAATTAAGATCTTTTCAGGAAATGACCAGGAACTCGCATCACAGGTCTGGTTCTTCCAAGTCAAACCACAATGTCCCTGTGGCAAAGTCAGCTGCCACCTGTCACATGCCTGTAAGGAGAAAGAGGGGAGGGAGGAACAGTGGAAGTGAGCAAAGTTTACCTTAATGATCTCCTCGTGTCCATCATTGGACTTCACCAGTTCTGAGGCCAACGAATGGCTGGTTGAGCGGCCAGACACCATGGCAAAAGTCCTCCTACCCGCCTGTCAAAGAGAAAGAGAGAGAGAAATGGCTCGGAAATCATGACAAGCCCAGAACTTCTTCTGTCCCTTGACCAATGCAGAACACCTGCTCCTCGAAAGATTTAAAGGGTTAGTCTGATTTTCCCTCCAAAAACTCATTTCAACCTCTACCAGAAGCCACACAGCAGCAACACCGGACAGGGAAAATTAGCAGAAATTGCAGGTTAGTTTTACTTTTAGTGGGGCCTCCCCACCCCCAAAGCAGTGCACAAGGCTGAGGTCAGGGGGTGTGTCTGATAGGAAGTGACCCTGAGCAGCAGCAGGGATGGCTCCAGACAGCACTGTAAGGCGTCAGCAGCAAGGAGGGAGAACTGGCTGAGGGGAAGAGGCCTCACCCCACCAGAAACCTCGATACCTTCTCGGCTATGTGTTCAAGTTCATCTCCTGTCAGTTCACTCTGTAGAGTCAGCCTTAGAATGTCCACGCACCCCTAATAATGACAATGACAGCAACAATCACCCCTTACCTTTACAGTCCACTACCGGTACCAGTGCACTTTTGCCAGTCCTGTGGGGTGGTCCTTATTATCATCATTTAACAGATAAGAAAAGCTGACGTCTGAAAAGGTGACATTAGCTTGCCCAATATCCGTCATTCCTGGGTGGCAGGAGGTCTCGGGATCCTCTGACAGTGCTCTTTACACCACACCAGAGACTATTGCTCTGTGTAGCTCCAGAGGGGCTAGCCACCTTGGTCCTTACATTACAGGAAGCACATTACGTGGATTCCCCTCTCCCCAGCCTTGAAGAGGGGGATGCCCTCATCCCCAGTGTAGGGTTCCTGCACCTGACAGGCAACCAGGAGTTACTGATGCACTTCACAAGACTGGGATATCCTTCCTGAACCAAACTATAGGACAGTACTTGAATCCAAACCCCTACTTCTCTAAGGCATACAGAAATTATCCAAATGAAAGAAGGCAAGACAATAGGTACTTATCTATAGATGAGCCTAATTTCAAAGGAAGAAGCACATTTTCTTTCCTAACTCAAAGAAGGTTTAAAAAACACACTGTGAGGGGTACCTGGGTGGCTCAGTCGGTTGAGCGTCCGACTTCGGCTCTGGTCATGATCTCACAGTTCATGGGTTAGAGCCCCGCATCGGGCTCTGTGCTGACAGCTCAGAGTCTGGAGCCTACTTTGGATTCTGTGTCTCCCCCTCTCTCTGCTCCTATCCCACTCGTGCTCTGCCCCTCTCCCACTTGTGCTCTCTCTCGGTCTCAAAAATAAACATAAAAAAATTTTTTTAATTAAAAAAAATACACTGTGACTGACACACACACACACACACACACACACACACACACACACAGTGGAGAAAATAGAACACATTGAGGGGGAAATCATATGGTAAAAGGAAAAAGTGGGGCTGGAGATTTGGAGAGATAACATTGAGGGAAGATAAGCAGGGCAGGGAGGACCAAACTCTACCAATAACCTGTGTTATGTGTAGAGTTGGACAAGAGGTTTAGGTACACTGGGCCTCTGGCTTGCACCAGAAAAATAATGGGTTGTACTAAATATCTCTAAGGCTCCTTCCAGCTTTAACACTATGAGAGCATAAAAAGGGAATATGTGCTTCTCCCAGGCAATGAAGGGAAGATGGATGCTGAACTACCCAAGGACAAAAGTGACCTTGAGGTCCAGGAGTATAAATGCCATCTTACCCTTAACAGGTTTTAAGGAACTCTCCTAATATTCCAAATGGCTGTTGGAAGGAGCAGGAAGAAAAGAATGTGTCCCACCCAGGGAGTTGTGAGAAGGTTCTCTGGGAAGGGAACAGTCCTTCCTAAATAAGGAAAAGAACTTGGTGGAAAAGAAATCAGACTCTGTGGTCAGATACTTAACTCTCAAAGACCGCACTGTAAAATGGCAACATTACCATCCGACATGGGGGCTTTTCGTTGAAGATCAACGGAAAGTGTCTGGAGGTCTCTGCCACATAAAAGAGAGGTACTCAAATATTAGCCTCCTCCCACTTCTTGGAATGAACCCAAATTTGGGACAGGTGGAAGACACTCCCACATGGCCCTTCACCCTCCCTAACTCTGGCAATGTAGCTGGTTTTACAAAACACTCAATTCCTACCAAATACAAGAGAGATCCCCAGTGGGGGGGGGGGGGGGGAGGCGTTCAGGCCCTCCAGAGTCTGGGTCAACTCACTTCTGTTACTGCTCCTCATTGCTCCCTGTCCAATACCTCCCAGGCTTTCCCACCTTTGCCTTACATGTCCTTAATGTCCTTAAATGTCCTTAAATGTCCTTTCTTCCCATTGGGCATCTTTAAGGCCCTCAAAAGTTCACATTCAAATGCCATATTTGTGACACGTCCCTACATCCTGTGGGAAACATACCCTCACCTCCTTGAGCTCCCTTGGCATCACAGGGCCTCCTATGGTACCTGCCTCTCAGCTACTTATGTTCCACGAGGAATTGCCCTTTCTGTTAACTCACATGGGCTGCTGTGCCACAGCCCTCTACCCGGGTTAAGTATTTTCTGAACAAATATGAGTTCTCCATGATATAGATATCATTCAATGTAATGTTCAAGAGAACATTACACCAGAAAGAAGAGGAAAGGATTTCAAAATAGCCAGAGCGGCTGCCAACTCTTCTCCCCAGGACACAGACGTGCACTTTGGTTAAAACAACATCCTTCCATACCTGGAGGCAGTTGGGGAAAGCTGGGGCATCCCTCAGCCAAAATAAAGGAGTTATCAGCCAATGAAGATCATCAAGTCTAGTTTATTGTATGGACCCAGGCATTCTAATTGGAAGAACATGGACAACCAGGCTAGATGGGGGCAATGAGGGATCATCTCATCCATACATGTCATCAGAATCCCAGATGGACAGGAAAAAGTGGGAAACTTGCAAAAGTACTAAAAAAAATAATGTCTGAAAACTTTCCAAATTTTACAAAAGACATAAACCCAGAGATTCAAGGAGCAAATCCCAAATAGGATAAACCCCCAAATCATGCCAAAACACATAATTAAATGTCTGATAACTAAAAACAAAGAAAAACATCTTTTCACATCAGAGAAAAATGACAAGTTACCTATACAGGGGAAGCACTTTCATTAAACAGATTTTTCATCAGAAGCTAGGAAGGCCAGGATGAAATGGCACATTATTTTCAAGTGCTGAAAAAAACCTCTTAATCAATAATCCTATGACCAAAAAACATTCTCCTTCAGGAATAAGGGGGTAAATTAAGATGTCCTCATGTAAAGAAAAACTAAGAATTTCTTACCAATACAGCTACATTAAAAAGGCTGTAAAAGATCTTTAAACAGAAAGGAAACAATATGAAAGGAACCTTAGAACATTAGAAAGATAGAAACAACATGGATAGAGATGCCTGGGTGGCTCACTCAGTTAAGCTTCTGACTCTTGATCTTAGCTCAGATCATGATCTCGGCTCAGATCATGATCTAATGGTTTGTGAGCTCCACACTGAAGCATGGAGCCTGTTTGGGATTCTCTCTCTCCCTGTCCCTTGCTCGTGTGTGCACACGCTCTCTCTCTCTCAAAATAAATAAATAAACTTTTAAAAAAAAGAAACAACATGGAAAACAAAAATATTGATAAATACATTAGGCTTTCTCTTTACTCTTGGGTAATCTAAAGTATATTTGATGGTTGAAGCTAAAATTAGAACACTGCCTGATTTGGTTCTAAGTATACACAGAGGAAATACTTTATTTATTTATTTATTTATTTATTTATTTATTTATTTATGAGAGAGAAAGACAGAGACAGAGACACCACGTGCACAAGTGGGGTAGGGGCAAAGTAAGAAGGAGACACAGAATCTGAAGCAGGCTCTAGGCTCTGAGCTGTTAGAGCAGTGTCCAACGTGGGGCTCAAACTCACTAACTATGAGCTCATGACCTGAGCCAGAGTCAGACACTTAACCAACTGAGCCACGAGGTGCCCCGGAAATATTTAATTATATTATGAATGGGAGAGGATAAAGGGATGTAAAGGAAGGTAAGGTGTCTATACTTCATTCAAACTGGTAAAATGACAACACCAGTAGACCATGATAAGTTATATTTATACAAATGTAATACCTAGAGCAATCACTAAAAATCTATACAAAGGGATAACATTCAAAAATCCAAATGAATCAAAATGGAATCCTAAAAGGCTTTCAAGTAACCCACAGGAAGGGAGAGAAAAAAAAAACAGATTAATGAAAAATAGAGAACAAAAACCAAAAATAAAATGGCAGACTTACCAATAATTGCATTAAATGTAAGTGGTCTAAATATACCAATTAAAAAACAGAGATTGGCAGAGTTGATTAAAGAACATGAATCAGGGGTGCCTGAGTGGCTCAGTCAGTTGAGCGTCTGACTCTTGGTTTTGGTTCAGGTCATGGTATCAAGCCCCACGTCAGGCTCTGGGTGGGCCATGGAGCCTGCTTAACATTCTCTCTCTCACTCCCTCTGTCCCTGTACCTTACTCATGTGTTCTCTCTCTCAAAAAAAAAAAAAAAAAAAAAAAAAAAAAAGTGAAAAAAAAATCCATGAATCAATACATGCTGTCTACAAGAAACATATTTAAACATAACCATATAGGTAAGTTAAAAGTAAAAGGATGGGAAAAGGTATATTATACAAACATTAATTAAAGGAAAGCAAAAGTGGCTACATTAATATCAGATAAAGTAAACTTCAGAGCAAAGAGAATTACCAGAGATATTATATTACCAGATATATTACCAGATAGATATTATATTACCAGAGATATTATATCATGTAAAAGTGTCAATCCACAAAGAAGACATAGCAACCCCAAATGGATATGCACCAAACAACAAAGCTGCAAAATACGTGAAGCAAAAACTAAAGAGCTGAGGGTGCCTGGCTGGCTCAGTCAGAATAATGTGCAACTCTTGATCTCGGGGTTGTGAGTTTGAGCCCCACATTAGGTGAAGAGATTACTTAAAAATAAAATCTTATTAAAAAAAAAAAAACCCAAAGAACTGAAAGGAGAAATACACAAATACACAATTAAATATATTTTTAAATTTTTATTATTTTTTTTTATTTGAGAGAGAGAGAGAGAGTGAGAGCAAGCATGCATAAGGAGAGGAGAGGGGCAGAGAGGGAGAGAGAATCCCAAGCAGGCTCCATGTTCAGCTCGGAGCCCAACATGGGGCTTGATCCCACAACCCTGGGATCATGACTTGAGTGGAAATCAAGAGTCGAACACTCAACCAACTGAGCCACTACCCAGGCATTCCCTTCTTTTTTTTTTTTTTAACAAACCCACAATTATACTTGGAGACTTCTTCAACACCTGTCTCTGAGAAATTAATAAAACTAGACAAAAATCTAACAGGATCTAATCAACAGTTACGGAACACTCCCCTCAATAGCAGAGTATACATTCTTTGCATGTACCTATAGAACATAAAGATAGACAATAATTTGGGCCATAAAACAAACCAACAAACTTGAAAGAACTGAAATCATTTAGAGCATGTTATCTGACCACAATGAAATCAAATGAGAAATAATAGAAAGAGGGGCGCTTGGGGGGCTCAGTTGATTGAGTATCTGACTTCAGCTCAGGTCATGATCTGACAGTTCATGAGCTTGAAGCTCCCACTCAGCTCACTGCTGTCAGCACAGAGCCCACTTCAGATCTTCTGTTCCCCCCTCTCCCTGCCCCTCCCCCACTTGCACACATGTGCACTCTCTCTCTCTGTCAAAACTAAATAAAACATTTTTTAAAAGAGAGAAATAACAGAAAGATAAAAGGAAAATTTCTAAACACTAAGAAGCTAAACAACATGAAAAGCTGGTTCTTTGAAAAGATCATTGAAATTGATAAACCTCTAGCATGATATCAAAAGCATGAGGTAATACTATGAACAACACTACGAACAACTCTACAAACAACACCATAAACAACTCTATAAGCCCTATGAACAACTCTATGAACAACACCATGAACAACTCTACAAACAACACCGCAAACAACTCTATGAACACAACGAACAACTCTATGAACAACTACAAACACTACAAACAGCTCTATGAACAACACCGTGAACAACTCTAAGAATACTATGAACAACACTATGAATAACTCTATGAACAACACCATGAACACTATGAACAACTCTACGAACACTATGCACAACTCTATGAACAAGACTGCAAACAACACAATGAACAACACTAAAACAACTATGAACATAAATTTGACAATTTGGACAAAATGGCCCAATTCCTCAAAAAACACAAACTAACACAAATTACCTAATATAAAATAGGTAATATGACTAGCCTTGTAACTTTAAGGAAATTAAATTCATCGTTTTAAATTTTTTAGAGAATTTTTTTTAACGTTTATTTATTATTGAGAGACAGAGTGTGAGCAGGGGAGGGGCTGAGAGAGAGGGAGACACAGAATCCAAAGTAGGCCCCAGGCTCTGAGCTGTCAGCACAGAGCCCAATGCAGGGCTCAAATTCACAAACCGTGAGATCATGACCTGAGCCGAAGTCGGACGGTTAACCGACTGAGCCACCCAGGTGCCCCTTTTTTAAATTTTTTAAAAAAGAAATACCCAGACCCAGGTGCTTCCACTAGAGAATTCTACCAAATATGTAAAAAATTAGCACTAATTCTACATAATCTCTTTTCAGATTAAAAAAGACTTTATTAAAAATGTATTTATTCAGAGAGAGAGAGTGTGCAAGTGTGTGTGAGAATGAGAGGGGCAGAGAGAGACAGAGAGAGAGAGAGAGAGAGAGAGAGAGAGAGAGAATCCCCAACAGGGTCCACACCACCAGTGCACAGCCTGATATGAGGCTCAATCCCCTGAACCGTGAGATCATGACCTGAGCCAAAATCAAGAGTTGGATGCTCAACAGACTGAGCCACACAGGCGCCCATAATCTCAACCAGAAAACAGAAGAGGAGAAAACCCTTTCCAATTCAGTTCATGAAGCTGGTCTTACTCTGGTACCAAAACCAGACAAAGACCATTTTATTATTATGTGTTTCTTTGTTTTATTTAGTTTGAGAGAGACAGAGAGTGAGCATGTGAGCAGGGGAAAAGGATGGCAGGGGGGATAGAGGAAGAGGAAGAGGGAGAGGGAGGGACGGAGGAAGAGGGAGAGGGAGGGACGGAGAGAGAGGGAGAGGGAGAGGGAGAGGGAGAGGGAGAGGGAGAGGGAGAGGGAGAGAATCTCAAGCAGGTTCCACACGGAGCAACACAGGGCTAGATCCCACGACCCTGGGATCATGACCTGAGCCAAAATCGAGTCGGACACTCAACTGACTGAGTCACCCAGGTGGCCCAACAAAATTTTTTTTTTTTAAAGACAGAAAAGAAAACACTACAGACTAATATCTCTCATGAACATAAAAAATTCTATTTTCTTTTCTTTTTTTAATGTTTATTTAATTTTGAGAGAGAGAGAGAGAAACAGTGTGAGTGGGCAAGGGGCAGATTCTTTTTCCCTTTAATATTTCATCTTTAATTTCCATCACACTAAACAGTCTTCAAAATTGGCTTTTAATGGCCACCAGTACTCCATTGAATAGATTAAACTAATTAAACTTAGGTATTCAACCTAAGCCCCTTTCCCTGCTCTCCCTTTTGTAGATTACTGTCAAATTCTCTTTTTATTTCTTATATATTTATTTTTGTATTTTAGAAAATATATTTATTTTGACAGAATGAGATGATATACAACAGTGCCTAGATCACCCCCAAATTTACTGCCTGGTCCATGACCCCTCAAGCCCAACTGACTTTCTCTCTTCTTTGCAGAAAAAGAATCGTATTTGGAACAGTTAGACCTGGGCTCAAACACTGACTCTGGCTTTTATTTGTTGTGTGTATTGATTTATTCTCCCTTAGCCTTAGTGTATTCATTGGTAAGATGGACAGTATGATGCTTAAGTGAAAACACAGTGACTAAAACATGTAGATACACAAAAGTGTCAGTTCCTCAAAATTTGACATAATGCTCCTCTTCAAAATATTTTCCATAAGCATACGCTAATAAGTTAAAGTACAACTTCTACCTTGCACTGTATACAAGTATCAGTTTCAAGTGGATTGCAGATTTAAATGTAAAGAGCAAAACTAAAATTTTGCAAAGGCAAACCTTTTTAATGTTTATTTCTTTTTGAGAGTGAGAGAGACACAGAATAAGAGGATATCCAAATGGTCAATAAACATATGAAAAGGGTTCTGTCTCATCAGTCATCATCAACAAAGAATTAGAAATTAAAATCACAAGGCAATAATACTACAAAATACCCATCAGAATGACTACAAATGAAAATAAAAAATAAACATTGGGGGCTATGGAACAGAACTCTTATACACTGATGGCAGGATTGCTCATTACCATAATCTCTTTGGAAATATCTACCAAAGATGAACATTTGCAAACCCTATAATTCCTAGTTATCTACCCAACAGAAATGCATACCTATGTTCCCCCCACCACCCGCCCAAAAAAATTCTCATAAAAAAATGATGCTAGAATGTTCACAGTAGCATTTTTCATAGTAGCCCCAAATTAGAAATTATCCAAATGTTCAAGAATACAATGAATAGGGGCACCTAGCTCAGTTGTAGGGCACGCAACTTTTTTTTTTTCTTTTGAGAGAGAGAGAGCGAGACAGCATGTGAAAGCAAGGGAGCAGGGGAGGGGCAGAGGGAGAGAATCTTAAGCAGGGTCCAAGCTCAGCACAGAGCCTGATACACATAGGGCTTCACGGTGGGGGGTATGGGGTGGGGACTCGATCTCATGACTGAAAGATCATGACCTGAGCTGAAATCAAGAGTAAGCCACTCAGGCACCCCAGGGCATGCAACTGTTAACCTCAGGGTCGTGAGTTTGGGCCCCATGAAGGTATAGAGATTATAAACATACATATATAAAACCACATTTTATTTTTAAGATTTTATTTATTTTTATTTTTTTGAGGAGGGGGCGGGCAGAGAGAAAGGGAGAGAGAACCTCAAGAAGGCTCCATGCTCAGCACAGAGCCTGAGGTGAAGCTTGATCCCACGACCCTGGAATCATGACCTGAGCAAAAAATCAAGAGTTGGATGCTTAATTGACTGAGCCACCCAGGCGCCCCTAAAGATTTTAAAGTAATCTTTACACCCAAAGTGGGGCCAGAACTCACAACCCCGAGATCAAGAGTCACATGCTTTTCTGATGAAGCCTGCCAGGCACCCTTAAAACCACATTTAAAAAAAAAAAAAAAAGTAGAATGGACAAATTAATTGTGGTATAGTCATGCAATGGAACAGTATATAGCCATGAAAAAGAATGAACTACTGTACATGCAATATGGATAAATGTCACAGAAATGTTAAGCAAAAGAATTCCAACACAAAATGTGTTCCACTTATAAATGATTCCACTTATATAAAAAGTATCAAAACAAGCAAACCTAATATATGCTTTAGAAGTCACAGTAGTGGTTACCCCCAAAGGATGGGGGTAGGTAACAACTAGAAGGGGGAAATGACTAGAAGCAGGAGCTTCTGTGGTGCTGGTAATGATTTGTTTCTTGATCTGAATGTGGGATAGAGGAATGTGTCCAGTTTGTGAAATTACTTGACTGTACATTTATGATCTATGCACTTTTCTGTATATATGTCATCATTAAATAAAATCTTTAAAAAGGATTAAAACTCCTCATGGTATTAAATCCCCTCAGGATTAGGCCTATCATTATCTATACCACATAACATGTGGACATCGCCCACTATCCTACCTGTACCCTACACTCTGATTATCCCAAACTTTCCTGATCCAGTTGTATCCAAATCTACATCTCTTTTGTTGACGAGTCTTCCAATGTAATACATGTTTCACCACCCCATAAATGCACATGTTGTTTTCTCTTTCCAGGTCCCTTCCCCTCCCTTTCCTCTTTGGAGAATTCCCAGCCCGGGCATCCTTTCTCTAAGGGTTTTACCCCAGCACTCCTCAGTCAGAGCCTCTCCCTGCACCCACTGCACCCTATACTACACTATAACACTGACCTCATTTCTTTATAACTACTTATTTATGCAACTTCCCCAGTAAAATCATAAGCTCCTTGAAGACATGGCTAGCTTATTTAGCACAGTGCCTGGCTTAGAGTAGGTTCTCAAAAAATACACACTGAGGAGTGCCTGCGTGGCTCAGTCGGTTAAGCATCGACTCTTGAGTTTAGCTCAGGTCATGATCTCACAGTTTGTGAGTTTGAGTCCATCGGGCCCTGTGCTGATAGCACAGAGCCTGCTTGAGATTCAATGTAGCCAGTCCAAATAGAGATGTTCTGTACAAAGACACAGTACATAAAGATCAAATAATTTCTTTTTATGCTGATCACTTGTTGGAAGGATAACCTTTGCCTATACTGGGCTAGACAAAATCTATTATTCGAAAAAAATTTTAATGTAAAATTTAAAAATACAGGAAAGATGCTCAACCTCACCAGTAATCAGGGAAATGTAAGTTAAAACAATGAGTTATCGGGACACCTAGTCGGCTTAGTTGATTAAGAATCTGACTTCGGCTCAGGTCATGATCTCTCGGTTTGTGAGGTGGAGCCCCCAGTCAGGCTCTGTGCTGACAGCTCAGAACCTGGAGCCTGCTTCTGATTCTGTGTCTCCTCCTCTCTCTGCCCCTCCCCTGCTTGCCCTCTGTTTCTCTCTGTCTCTCTCTCTCTCAGAAATAAACACTTAAAAATTTTTTTAAAAACAAACAAAACAATGAGTTATCTTTGGAGAGAATTTCATTAGACTCACATATTTAAGAAGGGTGAGAGGAAGCATGCAGAGGTATTGTTCATGCCAGCATTGTTTGTAATGGCTAACCACTGACAACAGCCCAGATGGTCCACTGATAAGAACATGGATGAATAAACTCTGGCGTATTAGAACAATGAACTAGTATTCAGTTGTGAAAATAACTGAACTACAGCTTCATGCATCGACATGAATGAATGATGCATGAATCTCCAAATTAATGTAAGTTTAAAATTAAGCTACAGAAGGAGCACCTGACTGGCTCAGTCGGAGGAGCACAGGAGTCTTGATGTTAGAGTCATGAGTTCAAGCCCCACACTGGGTGTAGATACTTAAATAAATAAATAAATAAATAAATAAACAAACAAACAAACTTAAGGGATGCCTGGGTGGCTCAGTTGGTTAAGCAACCGATTCTTGATTTCGGCTTACGTCATGATTTCACGGTTAATGAGATTGAGCCATGTGATGGGCTCGTGGAGGCTGCTTGGGATTCTGTCACCCTCTCTCTGTGTCCCTCCCCTGCTCTCGCTTTCTCTCTGTCTCTCTCTCACAATTAAAAAATAAACTTAAAAAAAAAAAACTATAGAACACAGACAATACCATGAATGTAAAGTTCAGAACATGCCAAGCCAAGCACTATATCACTTGTGCATGTGGGAAAAGTATAACAAAAAGCAAGGAAATAAACACAAAATTCAAAACAGCGATCACTTCTGTGAAGGAAGCAGAGGGTTATGAACTAGGAGGGATCCCAGGGGCTTCAGAAAGATCGGTAATGTTCTATTTCTTAAACTGAGAGTTCAGTGCACAGCTGTCCATTTTATTGCTTATGCTTTAAAACTTCCCATACATACAAGCCTTCTTTCTTGCTTTTCATAAAGCAATGTACTTTTCTTCATGTAAATCCTGCAGAAATATCATATTTAGACCAACAGATTGGCAAATATTAAAGATCCTGATAATATCCAGGATTGGTGAGGGTGCAGAGAAAAAAAGTAATCTCATATATTGTTAGAGTGTAAGTTTATACAAGTATTTTTGGGAGTTAATTTGGCAATATTAATGAAAAGTGTTTGTATATTTTGTAAGCCCTTTGACCCAGTAATGCCACTTTTAGGAATATGCTCTATGAGGGACATCTGGGTGGCTCACTTGGTTAAGTGTCCGACTCTTGATTTTGGCTTAGGTCATGATTTTACAGTTCATGAGATCAAGTCCCAAGTCAGGCTCCCGCACTGGCATCCCAGAGCCTGCTTGCGATTCTCTCTCTTCGTTCTCTGCCCTTCTCTCTCTCTCTCTCTCTCTCTCCCCCCTCCTTCTCCCCCCCAATCAATAAACAAACATTTTAAAAAAAGGAATATGTTCTATGAAAATCCACACACATTTGTCCCAAGATATATGTGTAAAACTGTTGACTATGATACTGTTTACAAATAGTTACAAACTGGAAACTGCATAAGTACCCTCTAGTAGAAAAGTATGGATAAAGTATCATCCATACTCCGGAATACTACACTGCTGACAAATAAACTTCTATGAACTGACAGAAAATGATCTTCAAGATAGTACAGAAAAAAGCAAGTCGGCAATTCATAAAAAAAATGACTTCTTATTTATTTAACTACATAATATGTACATTCACAGTAATTGCCAATTCCTATATATAACAATTACTATGTACTGAGCCCTACTGGCCTCTATTCTAAGGGCTTTATATATATTAACTCATGTAATCCTCACTATAAAACTAGATGGTAAATATTATTATCAACATTCTCCTTTTATGGATGAGAAAACTGAAGCACAGACATTAAGTATCTTGCCTAAGGCCATATACCTCGTAAGGGACAGAGCCAGGATCCAAACCCAGGCCCTGTGGCTCTAGAGTCCTTGCTCCCAACCACCATGCCACAGAGCATTTCCAGAATACAAGTACATGGGAAAAGCACTGCGTTTACACACATTAAACGAGAGACGGACAGGGGAGTAAAGGGACCTTCAGTCCATACTTGCACAGTGTTTTAAACTTTAGCAACAAAAATGTATTTGTGCAGCACCAGTCTCATATGTAAATGAAGAGAAGGCAAGAAAAAGTGCTAAACTTGGAGTTGGAGGTGGGGTCTGAGTCCAACTGACACCTATTAATCCTTGAGCAAATCACTTTATCTCTCAGGGCCTCAGTTTTCTATCTGCAAAATAGAGGTGATAATAACCTACCCTGCCTACGCTTAAGGCAGGGTAGGTAGATATGTAAGATAGTGTGAAAGTGCTTTCCAAACCATAAATCACTTCACAAAAGTGAGACAGCATTACTTTTCTGAGGAGCCCCGGGGAGGGTGGGGGAGCCCAATTGTCTAAATGAAGCCCGTGAACAAATCTAGATTTCTCTCTGGCACCTCAAGCCCCCAGAACCGGAGAATCCAGTCTGCAAGGCCACGAACCTCAACCCACAGCCCCAGCCCAGAGGCCAGGAGGAAAACCCGGCCCCTCTCTGTCTGGCGCCTTTGGTTGTCTTCTGGAGCCAGAGTAATCTCAGGGCTGTGAGCAGGTTCCGGGGAGCTGGAGGAATGCCCCAAAATGTCTAGCAGGGTAGTCCCACTGGGGACTCCCTGAAAGTCACAACAGAAGTAGAGCCTTCTTCTCTAGAGAAAAAGAAACAGGTAATCACAAGGTAAGCAGCCTCTAACCTCATAAACATTCTTGGGGAGAAGCCCAGCCACCTCCAAATTACAGGCAGCCTCTCACCTCTGTTCAAACAAATCTCCAGCTGTGAGTCACTCCTCAGTTCGGGGAGGGGATAAACACATAGCTGAGGGGTTAGAGATCAAGACACTGGGGAGAAATGATAAGAAATGATAAGGGCTCCTGATATCTAGGCTCCTGTGGAAAGGGGCAGATCTGTCCAAGATCTGTGGATCTATGGGAAAATAAGCTTCCCCTGCTCCCACTCCCCAGGCTGCTCTGGCGGCCACGAGAGATGGGTGGCAGGTGATGGTCAGGGTCTTTCCAGGAGGAAGTAAGCACAGTGGAGATCATCCCTGAGCTGGAAACCAGCATCCTCAATACGTCTGCACTCTATAAACCACTCCCCCATCACCTGGTCCTTCAGTCCTGTCCCCTCTCCCACCTGAAATGTATGTGGTCTCTCAAACCACTGCAGGTTTGGACCTCACGGTTCCCCTCTGAGAAATGGGAATAGCCAGCCACTTAAACATGGGTTCCCAAGAGGCCAGGACAAGGAAAGACCCGAAATGTCAAAGAGGGCCAGATGGGGGTGGTTGGGGCCTCCCCTCTCTTGGCTGAGGCTCCCAAGCCCCTCCACTAAGAGGTATGTGGCAGCCTTGGTCCTGCCTTCTACAGGGCTCTCAAGCTCAGAAATGGCCTTCTGTTGAGTATGACACAAAGAATTATTCTCGCTCCTCCCCACAGATTAGCCAACAAAACAGGTGTCTGCCTTTTGTCTGGCTACCTGCCCAGAGGCATGGGCTGGACAAGCACTATGCAGAGGGCTAATGGGGTGATTGGGAGGTGAAACGAGAAAAAGGATTTAGGGTGGACCCTAAACAGGGCAGCCCTTCTCATCACCCGGACACCCGGCACAGGGAACCACTGTGGCCTAAGAGGCCTAACAGTGAGTGTGTACAAGGAGGGAGGTGGGCTCCTGAATGCCCAACTCTGAAGGAGATACCCTTTTGCTGAGCCAGTCTCTTTTCAGGAAACCCGCTAGGGGTTCAGCCAGCCTGGAATGAAGGGGCAGTTCCTCAGCGCCCCCTCCCCTCACTTTTCATTTTGTCATTTTTTTGCTTTTGTGCCCCCAGATCCTAGAAGACCATTTCCTTTTTCTTCCTTCATCTACCCATCCCCATCGTACCCTATATTTCTTCTCCTCTTCCTGCCTCTGCTGGCCAGGCTTAAATCTAGGCCACCAGCCTCCTTGGCACATACCTCTTCCCCTAACTAAACCTCCCCACCCCGAGGAAACAAAGGTATTTCACAACTCTGCATTGTGACCCAAAGAGGCATGTACCATAATTACCAGCAGGCGGGGAAGCTCATCTCACATTCTCTGAGCACATGTGTCTGGAACCGAAACCATCTGGGTGAACACCCCACCTCCCACCCCAGAAAAATATGGCAAACGCTGGCACTAAATGCCAGGTGATTGGGTAAGCCTCCTATTCCAGATCCCCTGGTAGAGCTCAGAATTCCCCAAATTCCTGGCAGGCTTGGAGACGTGAGCTATAGTGCTCTGGAAAGTAAGAATCTGGCAATGAATGGGGAGTTGGAATGGTGTGAGGAGGAATTTACAGACTGAGATTGGGCCAGGTGTCAGGAGTGGAAGCAACAGGCGGCCACCAAACTTGAAAGGTTCCTCTGCCCGGGAGCTTCTTCCCCGCCCTGGTGTCAGAGAGACAGGGTCTTCACCATTTTAGACTTTATTCATTCCTTTGGAGTAAGCATCAATGACTCCAGTGGAATCCTCTTTCAAAATGCAAATATTCTGACCCAGCAATTCTACTCCTAGGTATGTCTCTCCAAGAGAATTTAAAATATATTTACTTACAAAAATGTGTAAGTAAATGTTCACAACAGCATTAGTCATCATAGACAAAAAGCAGAAACTACCCAAGTGTCTACCAACATTTATCCATGAAGAACATATCTGAAAATATATCCATACAAGGGAATATTATTCAGCTATAAAAAGGAATGAGGGGCACCTGGGTAGCTCAGTCGGTTGAGTGTCTGACTTTGGCCCAGGTCATGATCCTGTACTTTGTGGGTTCAAGCCCCGCATCGGGCTCTGTGCTGACAGCTCAGAGCCTAGAGCCTGGAGCCCGCTTCGGATTCTGTGTCTCCCTCTCTCTATGCCCCTTCCCCACTCTGTCTCTCTCTCTCTCCCCAAAATAAATAAACACTAAAAAAAATTATTAAAAAAAAAAAGGAATGAAGTACGGATTCATGTTACAACATGGATCGACCATAAAAACATCATGCTAATTGAAAGAAGCCAGTCACAAAGGATCACATATTATATGATTACATTTACATAAAATACCTACAACAGGAAATCTCAGACAAAGAAAGGAGACTAGAGCTGAAGGGGTTGGGAGAGAATGGAGAGTGACTGCTAATGGATCAGGATTTCTTTATAGGTAAAGAGAATGTTCTAAAATTGATTGTGTTGATGACTGTATAACTCAGTAAATATACGAAAAGCCACTGAATTGTACATTTTAAATAGGTTATTTGTGCAGTCCATGAGTTATACCTAATTAAAGTGGTTACAGAAAAATTAGGCCCATATTAAGCCTTCAATAAATCACAACTTTAGTTTAAAAAAAAAATTTTTTTTTTTTTTTTTTAAAGGAATGGAGCTCAGGAAAGACTTTGGTATTAAACTAACTCAGATTCTGAGATCCTAAATTAGGCATAACACCTAGTCCAGGGTAAAGACAAAGGTTCAGACTGTAGGTGATGAAAAAATTCCAAATCCACCCAGGCATTGAGAGAAACTCTCTAGCCAAGATTGATCAAGACAAAAAAATTAGAGAAGATGAAAATAATACAAATATTCTAAGGAAGGGTAACACTGATAGATTACTTAAAATCCTCTTACCAAGGGGCCCAGAGCATCATAGGACACCAGCTGCCTGAGCCATGAGTCAGAAAAAGAAGGAGGAGGAAAGGGACCTAGAGCAGGATGCCAAGATACAAACGCTGACCATCACTCGTCTAAAACCTGTCCTAGCTGACTTGGTGCTAGCAAAGGTTACTCTGGGTAAGAGAGTAGTTACACTACTACAGGCCCCTTCGCATCCTTAAGACCCTCCACTGGTACAAGAAAGGGGAAAGGAACAGATAAGAATAAATATTAACATAATGAGAAGGAGCAAACCTTGACCAGACCAGAAAGTTCTCAGACTCTCCCTCCATCCCTTGGGCAGGGGTCTCATGAGAGGCTAATACAGTCTCCTCTAAGCCATTAAGTAGAGCAAGCAGAAAATAACAGCCAACATCTGAGCACTTACCATGTGCCAGGCCTTGTGCTTAATGTTTCACATGCATTATCTTATTTAATCCTTATAACAACCTAATGAAGAGGGTGAAATTATTATCCCCACTTTACAGATGAAGAAACCAAGATGCAAGAGATTAAGTAATTTACCGAAGTGATCTTGGGCAAGACAAACATCAAAGCCCTGACTCCAGCCCACTATAAGGTCAGATTCCCAGGACCAGGCTCTTAACCACAATGCTATTAACAGAAATCATAGTTTAGCCAAAAATTGTTATGTAAATACACTGGGAGGATGGGAGAAGGGAAAGGGAACGTGTAAGGAGTGGGAGCATAAACTTTTCTAGAATTCCTACAGCAGGAAGTCAACAGACGTCTAAAACTGACAAATCAAGAAGTATCACTATAAGCATATTATTTAGAAACAAGGGGGGTAAACCCCAACAAAAGAGATAAGAGTTGAAAGTGGCTACTTCCATGGGGCAGGGCTTGGGGTAGGAACCTGCCTGCTATGTTCTTTTAAAAAGCCTTTTGACATTATTAGATCTTTTAGAAATCATGAACATATATTCCTTTGATTGAAAAATGATTTAAAAAGAAAAAGAAAGAAACCGAGATCATTCGAACCGAAGTCTAATGTAGTGAACATCTGCTGTTTTTTTGTTTTTTAATCTTTATTTTTTTTTGAGAGAGAGACAGAGTGTGAGCAGGGGAGGAGCTGAGGGGAGGGAGACACTGAATCAGAAGCAGGCTCCAGGCCCTGAGCTGTCAGCACAGAGCCCGACGCGGGGCCCAAACTCACAAACCGTGAGATCATGACCTGAGCCGAAGTCAGATGCTTAACTGACTGAGCCACCCAGGCGCCCCTGAACATCTGCTGATTTTGCCACACAGTTTCCATCCTCCTCTACTGATAACAGCACTTGGGCTTTGCTTTGGAGAACCTCTCTCCTTTCCTGGGTAAGCTGGTGCACCTGTCCGTCAAGGACCTCCATAATGCCCTGGCCAAGGCAGGTGAGGGGCCAATGATGCCCTCTCCTTGGGATCTTGGGCAGAACTGCAAAAAGGTCTGGAACCAATTCAACCAACTGTAGAAACCCTCCATTAGTTCCTTCCACTTATACAGACCCAGAGTCACGCTTTTTTTTTTTTTTTTTAACTGAAGTACAGTTGACACACAATGTTCTATTAGTTTCAGGTGTACAACATAGTGATTTGACAACTCCATATAATATGCTGTGCTCACCACAGTGTAGCTACCATGTGTCACCATACAATGCTATTATAACACCACCACACACAGGGAACACTTCACCAATTTGCATGTCACACTCGCACAGGGGCCATGCTCATCTTCTCTGTAGTGTACCAATTTTAGTACATGTGCTGCCAATGTGAACAGCCTTGGTTCACATTTTTTTAATGTTTATTTATTTATTTATTTATTTAAATTTTTTTTTAACGTTTATTTATTTTTGAGACAGAGAGAGACAGAGCATGAGCAGGGGAGGGTCAGAGGGAGGGAGACACAGAATCCGAAACAGGCTCGAGGCTCTGAGCTGTCAGCACAGAGCCCGACGCGGGGCTCAAACTCACGGGCTGTGAGATCATGACCTGGGCCAAAGTCGGCCGCTCAACCAACTGAGCCACCCAGGCGCCCCTTAATGTTTATTTTTGAGAGAGAGAGCAGGGGAGGGACAGAGAGAGAGGGAGACACGGAATCCGAAGCAGGCTCCAGGCTCTGAGCTGTCCGCACAGGACTGGCATGGGGCTTGAACTCGCCAACTGTGAGATCATGACCTGAACCAAAGTCAGACGCTTAACCAACTGAGCCACCCAGGTGCCCCTGGTTCACACTTTTTAAGCTTTCCCTTAATTTCTGTGAGCTGCCCATTTCCTTCTAATAAATTCCTCTTCTGCTTAAGTTAGCTGGATAGTCTCTGTTGCTTACAACCAAAGGAACTTAATGCGAATGTCTAATAAAAATGTCTGAGGTTTGTTTGTGCTTCTCCTTGTCAGCATAACTCACTACAGTGGCTTGCAAGCTTCTCTGACCTAAAACAAATTTTACCTGAAGATCTAATAAGCAGACACACACATATATATAATGTGTATACATACATATAACTGAAACTAAACTTTTGCCAAAAATGTCCGCTGTTAACACTGTGATAGCACTAATTCTATTTCTTTTTCTTAAAGGACCTTATTTAGTTTAGAGAATTTTTAGATTTACAACAAAATCAGCCAGAACATACAGAGATTTTTCATATACCCCCTGCCCCAACATATGCATAGCTTTCTCCATTATCTATATCATTCACTGGAATGGTACTTCTTTTTTTTTAAACCAAGGATGAACCTACACTGACACAACATAATCACCAAAAGTCCACCGTTCCCCTCAGGGCTCACTCAAGTAAAGTGAATGCCGTACATTCTGTGGGTTAGGACAAAAGGATAAAGACTTCTATCACAGAGTGTTTTCACTGCCCCCCAAAAATCCTCTGTGCTCTATTCATCTCCCCTCTATGCTCAAAACTCCGGGCAACCACTGAATTTTTTGTTGTTGTCTCCACAGTTTTGCCTGTTCCAGAATGTCATCTAGTTGGAATCTACTTATTTGCTAATGCTCGGGTCCAACCCCCTAAGTTGATTTCAGGCCTACTGGTCATAGTGGCGATCTGCAGTTTGAAAACCACTGGCTCACTGCACCTGCTCCGTCTGCCTCCAACAACGACAATCCAGAGTGCATTAGCCATGCTTCCATGTCCAAGTGTGATGCACGAGGCACACAGCCTGGCTGGTCGGGAAACACCAACAGAGTCCCAGGGTCCTGACTCACACTAGGACACACTAGTTGGTTAAGTTGTCTACACTGCTGACACAAGGAGTCACATCCATTCATTTATATACTCATCCACTCACTTTGCACATGCACTGAGCACTCACTCGATGGTGTGAACATACACTACAGCCTCCTGGTGACTGTCCAGAGCAGTAAATTCTAGCTTCAGGCTGGCTCAGAGGAGAGGAATCCCAAGACAAAGCCTGTCCCCGACTGATTGTTTACTACTGCCTCCCCCTCCGTAAGAGCTCAGGAATGTCTCCAAGAACAGATACAGGCAATGGTCATTTCATTCACACCTTTGAAGTAAAATACCTCTCAAGTCCAGCCTAGGAAAAAAGAATAAAGGGAATTTCTGTCTCCCCTTGTTCTAGAAGTTTCTGATTAGCCTCAAACTAATCCATGGCTGGAAACTGACTGAATTCCTTGCTCACTATTTTCCTACTGACTCTTTCTTTCTATCCCTCGAGGCAAGCAAGAAAATATCAAAGGACAAAAGAATACGTCAAAATCATTCTGAACAGTACCAACATCTTGGTCTTAAAATCTTTCTGGATCTCTTTTTCACAGCAAGCAAAAAGAAGCCCAGCACACCCCTTTCCTTTATTTTCCTCATACTCTTTCTCCCTGCCTCAACCATTCCAAAACAGTGAGCAAGAGAATGGAGTAGGACTTGGGGTTGACACAATAGATCCATTTCTTCCCTATCTCTTGAGTTCCATAGCTGGGGGAGTAAGAAACTACAGACAATGAGGGACTGGGCTTGGGCAGTAGCCAGACCTGAAATATGGCAGAAATACTAACGGACTGGACAGAAACGGAGAGGGGACTGGGAACACAACTGATGGTCTGTACTTGAGATGAGAAACTATTCTAGGTAATTGTTCTGTGAGGAAGAGCCATAATCCAGGGGCCTTAGCTCCCCAGGGGGCATGCTGGGAGTGGAAGGGAGCAAGGGAAACAGATACAGAGTGGAGGGAGGAGGAATGGAGGGATACAAACTCCCCATCACCTCGGCTCCATTTCACTCTCACCCACAATAGCTTGAAAAATGGATGGAACAGTACACACCCGTTCTGGGTCAAGTTCCCTAGCAAAGCCTAGAAACATTCAGACACAAGTTACCCTCCTCGGTCTGTGAAGAGGGAAAATCATATGGTCACCCGAGTGAGGAGAAGAATAGGGACCGGGAGCCAAGGGGGTGAGGGCAGCAAGACAGATGTGTTAGCCCTGGGGAACGCCCCTCTCTCCCCCACCCTCACTTCTCCGGAAGCCCTCGCGTGGGTCACGACCCTTCCCTTCTCAGCCTAGGTTCTAGCATCTCCCTCATTCCGGAGCCTGGAAGCTGGACACGGAAACAACGTGAATAAAACAGTCCCAGGAAGCCACCCATCGGCCGATGGGGGAGGGAAGCCAGGAGATAGGGGAAGGAGAAATCCGAGCCGAGAGGTGACCCCCAAGCGGAGAGCCCTAATTCCCTCCAGCGAAAGGTGGCGTTCCGGGCCAATCTCGGCGTGCCTGGCGTCCTACCATCCCACCCCGTCCAAGCCCTGGGCTGCACTTTGTCTTCTTACGACCACCAAAGCACCAGTAAATTCTGTGAAGGGCCTCTGAAGCCACCGGGACCCACAGAAAAGCCTGAGGCCCTCGTCGGGGACCCAGCCAGGACCCACAGAAAAACCTAAGCCCCTCGTCGGGGACCCAACCAGGACCCACAGAAATGCCTGAGCCCCTCCTCGGGGACCCAGAGTCCCAAGAGTGCAGGGATCCTGTCCCAGGAGCTCATTTCTCCTCCCACCCAGTCCACCGCCCGCAGGACGCCCGAGTAGCGCGCCCTGGAAAGCCGCGCGGAGTCGCCGGCAGGAGCCGCAGTGTCCTCCTAAAGGGCAGGTACGCCCCGAGTCTCCGAACAGCCTTCCTCCCGCGAGCCCTCGCGGACCCCCGCTGCCCGCCACCAGACGGCAGAAAAAAAAAAAGGGAGGGAGCGCGGCGAGGAGCCGACGGCCCCCAGCCGGCCCCAGGTGATGTCAGCGAACTCGGCGCGGGGCACGGGAGGGGCGGGATTGGGAAGCGAGGATACCGGGCGGGGGAGGCTGCGTAGCCGCTCCGTCTTACCGCGGTCTGCCCCTCTGGGTGCACGTCCACCAGGGTACACCAGTTCCGCGTCCCGTTCATCTTACTCCCGCGGCGGTAGCAGCGCGGACACCCACCACCCGCCCCGCGGTCTGGCTCCTACTAGGCAGGCGCGCGCGGAACCGTTCCCCTGTATAGGAGCGTCGAGGGCGGGGACTGCTAGTTGGTTACGCCCCCAAGATGCCGCTCGCCAATGAGAGTGAGCTAAAGAGCAGGGTGGGCGTTACCGAGAAAGCACCGGGACACGCCCACCGGCCCTCGCTTAGATTTACATAAAGGTGGGGCTTGGAGGCTACCCGAGGCTGCTTGACTGAAATTTTGTCCACCGTTGCGTGGCTGTACCTCAAACATGCATTAGTCTTGCACTTCTCTTTCAATTGCAAGGTCAGTGTTGGTAAAAGAGAATCACCCTGTCTGCCCCTCAGAGGATAGTTGGGGAAAAAACTTCCCTTACACTCTCCTCTCCCCATATATAAGGCTACCTTAGTGTAGCTGAGCAAACCTTTCCTCCATCACCGTAGAAATGCAGGCACCAAAGGCCAACTCACTCAGACTGGCCTAAGCCAGTCTGGCAGGTGCCCTGCCCTGGCAGGAGGCCCAGGCCAAAGTCAAAGCCAGCTTGGCTCTGGGTGGGGCTTGTTTTGTAGAAGCTATTATACTAAAGCTGCCCTTATATGGTCTGGAAAGGCGGGACACGTTGCCTTAAAAGGATTTTGTATTCTTGAGAAACGATGAACCTCAACTTCTCCAGTGGCATTTGCTCCCAAAGCCCAGACTAGCATTTTAAGGACCTAGAGGAGAGGATGGACAAGGATGGGGTCTCTTCCAGCCCAGCTTCTCTCTTTAGGTTGGCGGCTCCCCTGGGCTGTGGTCCACATGGAAATCACGCGGGAGGTCTGACCCACTCAATACCCCTGAATTTGGCAACAGGCTCTGATGAACAGCTAGGTCCCTCTTCAAGGCAACACAAAAGCAGGAATGACAGAAACTTTGCTACCTTCCCAGGTAGGGACTGAGTCCCATACCAGGTGGAAGGGATGAGTGACTTTGTACCTGGGAGGTGAATGGTGGGGCTATCCCTGGGCCCCAAGGGAATAAAACCCAATTCTAGTCTGTCTCTTTTAACCTTCAGAGATGGCATTTACTGGCCTTCTATTCCCAGAAGATTGTTTAGGAGAGAATGGAGGTGCTAGAAACATAGGTTCCCTGGGTTCCATCTGACCTGTTGTAAAGGCCTCTAAAAAGTGAGGTAAAGAAAACACCAGCTTCAGCCTCTAAATTCTAAAATTAAAATGGTTTCTTCATAAAACAGACCTCCAAATAAGCCAGGAAAAAGAATGAGAAGTCAAGGATTTTGGTATAGATATATCATTTTAATATTTAATTTAAAATAAAATCAAGGCTGGATTCATTCAGGGGAAAATATCTAATTTGCAGAATAGAAGTTTTGTTTTTTTTTTTAATCGTGAAATTATAAGTCATTAGTGAAAACAGCCTTCTCCCTCCCCCAGGCTCCTTACAGAGCCTGCTTAGGAAATTAGAGAGGTGAATCATCTCCCTTACCTCTTCCCCACCAGGGCTGGGCTCTCCCCAGGACCCAAGGGAGGAATAAATCCTCCATTGCCTCTTCTCATTTCTACCAAGAGTCAGTCTTTAGCCCTAGGCAGGAAGCCCTGTATCAGGTTCAAGCTCCTGAGATAATGAGGGTCCCTTGGTTCCCTACTAAGGTTGGGCACATCTGGGTCAGAGAAACCACAAGGAAGACCTTTGCTTTTCAGACTCATGTAGGCAGTTATCAGGGTTCCCAGATGCAACCCCCTTATGAACACATGCATAGTCACAGAGGGAGAGGAGGAAAGATGGAAACCCTGAGCAGAACCAAGCCCCACCACCTTATCATGGCCCTACCAAAGTCCCTCCCCCAGGGCAGCTCTCTAGACCATTCACTGGGGCAGCAGGAAAGGCTGAGGGCCCTGTTTGGGGAAAGGTTGGCCCTTGGAGAGGTATGAATGTGTGGGTATAGAAGGCAAGAAGAACATCCTTATCTCCTCACCCTGGCTAAGGCACCAAAAGGAAAGAAGGAAGGTAGGAATGGTGAAGATGGGAGGGGAGAACAGATCCCTTGGATCCACTGGCTTAGGAAAGACAAAATACATGGGAGTGGAGAGAGGTGGGGACTACCATATAGGTCCCACGACTGTGCAAAGAGAAGCATCCAAGAACTGGGTACAGCCACACTAGTGTGTACATTACCCATAATGTTCCTTCCACCCTGCTCCAGAGTTGGAGGAAAACATGTTGCAGGGGTCGAGGGAGCAGAACTGCAAAAGGTATTTTTCCCTGAGCCTGAAGGTTAAGGGCTAAAGAAATAAAGCTTTATATACATGGCAACATCTATTCCTTCCTATCCTGCTCAATCCTCTTTGGTCCATATGCTGACCATCCTGTTGCTATGAGGGAGAAGAGGGAGGGTCGGCACTTAAAGGAAGGGCTCAGTTGGCCTAAAATACCCACTACTCCAGAGGAGAGGGAAAGCCCATGCACCAGCTTAGTGCTAATGACTTTTTTATCACCATCACTCACACCCCTCCCAGTCTTAGGGCTGAATAATTGGGTGTCCCCCTCTCTCCCCACAGGAATGAGGAATCTGAGGCTTAGCAGGGCAGAGTAGGATGGCAGGGCAGGCCTCAAGTGTGGTTTCTGGTCCCCTGTGGACCCAAGCTAACAGGAACTGGTCTGCAGGTTGCTCTCCGTGAGCAGTGATGCAATGGAGGATGGGTCGTAGACACTGTCAAATTCCTCATCTGAACTCAGCCCTTTATGCTGGGTTGACTCAGCAGCTGACCGGGAGGCTTTGCGCCTGAGTCAGAGAGAGGAATACTTGTAAGGGAGGGAGACAAAGATTGAGACAGCCACACTTATCATGCTAAGGAAATTCCCAGTTGTTCTAAGGCCTCTAGGTACTCACGAGATCGCCCACCAATCTGAGATCTGGGGAGATGGGATATAGACCAGGGGCTTGGATACTAAAGAATAATCATACAGGCTTCCAGACAGAAGGAGTGACTGCCAAGTACCACCTTAGGGATCCTCCTCCCTATCCAGGAGACCCCATTCCCTTCCTGCACCACAACCCCGAATGAGCAGGGGTCAGAAAAGCAGCCATTACCAGGAGTCCTTCTCGAGGGTTTTGATCCGGGCTTGGAGCTGTTCATTGGCCTCATGCTGCTCCTCCAGCTCACGCTGGGCCTTCTTCCTCAGGCCATCGAGTCGCTCAATTTCCTCTTCTGCTTCATCCACCTGCCGCTTCAAAGCCTTCACCCTCAGGCTTAGCTGGACAGGATACCAAGTCCCCACATTAGAAAAGCATCTGCTGCTACCGTGGGCTGGGACCCTCCCCTGTAGCAATTTTGACAAGGGATCATTGCCCTAGAAAAATGCTATGGCCATGGGCAAGTTCCCTAACTTTACAGGTTTGCTTGGGGGGATGAAATGAGTTCATACATGTAGAACACTTAGAAAGAGAACCTAGCACATCACAGGCACTCGATGCATGTGCTACTGTGACTGCTCTGATCCAATCCCTCCAGTCTCATCTCCACCCTTATACAAGGAGAGTCGAAGCTGGGAAGACCTCTGAGATAGGTCCTCCCCTGGCCTTCAAGCAAATGCTCCATACATGCTTGCCATATGGTTGCTTGGCCCTGGCTGCCCTCCTTACCTGGTCCTTCTGGTCATTGACATGCTGCCGCTCGTCATCAATTTGAATGGACAGCTCTTTAACCCTCCGCTCCAGTTTTCGGTTGGTGGACTGCAAAGCTGTCTTCTCCCTAAGAGGGTGTGGAAGGGGGTGTCTATGGCTGTCACCATTTCTAAAGGAACACCAGCTTGGCCCCTTCTGGCCTCCGTGAGCTCTTCTCAGTCACATCACACTGGAAAGGATCCAGGGCAGATCCAAAGAACCAGGAGAGGTCATTCATATTTCAGAAGGCCTGCAACTCTCTTGCTCTTTACCAAGGAAAAAAGTTCCCCCTAAATTTCAGGCCAGGTTGGCCATGTCTGAAGTGCAAGATGGAGGGAACCTCAGAGGAGAAAAGCCCAGAAGGAGAGAAGAAGGGCTCACGTCACCTCTCTTCAGCTTGCAGCCGCTCCTGCAACTCCCGATTCTGGGACTCAAGATGAGAGAGGCTGGCATTGGGCTTCTGGAAGCCTTCTGAGCTAGCCAACCGGCTCTTCAAGTCCTTGTTCTAAAAGGGGCAGAAAATCTTCACAGTCACATTCCACTTCCAACCCCTCCTATGGCCATTTCACCTGCCTCCTGGGGTCTGTCCCCAAGACTCCCCACTCCCCAGCTCACCTGTCTCTCCAGGGAGATTTTGTCACACTCCAGGTCCTGTCGAGCTGACCTCTCCTGCATGAGCTCTGTCCTCAGCTGGTCCACCTGGTGGGAAGGGGTGAGAGGAGCCAGATTTGGGGAGCGCTCACAATGAACTAGGCAGCTGAACCACATGAAGCAGAGTAAACTGCAGGATGCTCTCTGAATCCCCACAATTCTCAGGCGACTAAAAAATCAGCCTTTTCATATGGGACGAGCCACAGAATTTAAACAGGGCCTCCTCCATCACACCAGGAATTAGCATTCCTTCTGAATGGAAGTAGCCTGGATTCAGGGCAGAGAGTAATCCCAGGCCACCAGGATTCCTTCTTCCACTCAAATCCCTGGATTCTTTCCACCCGTCCTGAAGCAGAGGAGACCCTGAAGTAGCACCAGCCATGCACAGATTCTGCAGCCAGAATTCTCCAGATTATGAAACATGGGAGGGTGGAGGTGTTTTTGAGAGGGCCGAGAGGTTCTGTAGTCAGGGATGGATGCAGGGGACGGGTAAGGAAAGGCTTACCTGGTCCCGGCCACGATTCACGCGTTCCGTCAGCAGCTCCACAGTGCTCCTCTCCTCATCTAACTCTGCTTCCAGCCGAGAGACTTTTTCCTGTGGCAGAGGAACAACAGGTTCTTTCTGCCCCACATGCTGGACACCAGGATACCAAACCCAACCAGGACCCTCTCAAGGCCCCGCCTCCACAGACCTGTCTCACATGTCCCCATAAGCAGCTGGTCCTTGCCCCTGCCCAGAGCCACCATAAAGCTATCACCCTCTGCTGACCAGGCATGGCATCAAGGGAAAGAAGGAGAGGGCACCTGCTCTAGCCTTGGTCTCCTGGCAAGATGACAAACCCCAGAATCTATTCCTCACTGGGGTACCCCTGTTTCCCTAATGGGAAAGCAGACAGAAAGCAAAGTGCCCGAGCCAAGGCTGGGATGGAGAGAGTCAGAAACCAAAGTGCCAGGGTACAGACTAAGGAAGCATGCTCAAGCCAGGCAGTCCCATGTAGATACTAAGGGTATGGTCTCTGGAGCCAAACCGCCTGGGTCTGAAAATCAGATTCCTAGCAGAGGGGCCATGGCTAAGTTGCTTACCCTCTCTGTGTGTCAGCTTCCCTCAACAATAAAATGGAGAAAACAAGACCACCTATCCCACAGGGTTATTTATCCTCAAGATTAAATAAGTCTGAAGTGCCCAGCACATAGCATAATATGTGTTTGCTGCTGTTATTGTCTTGTTATTATTATTATTGCCAAATATGGCAACCTGAGAGCACTATTGCCTCTAAAGAGGAGCCACTGCTATCCTCCAGCCAACTGCTGCCATGCAGATAACTCAGGATCAGAAGCTCGCTGCTACAGAATTTTCCAAACGTATAAACGAAGCCAGAGGTTTTATGTGACGTGTACATTTCTAAACACTGGCAATTAATTCAAAGCCATTTAAAACACTGCAGTCAGGGGCACCGGACTGGCTTGCACAGAGAGCATGCAACTCTTGATCTCAGGAGTTGGGAGGTGGAGCCCCACGCTGGGTATAGAGACCCCTTAGAAACAACAACAACAAAAAAAAATATTAAAAAAAATTCTCTTTAAAAATGTTTAACAACAACAACAACAAAAGAAAACACGAAAGGAAACAAAATGAATACCACCTTAGTCAAACTCCATCAGCAGTGGGCTACCAGCTTTCGATCCCTAGCATAGAAAGGGGGCTTGGGGCGCCTGGGTGGCGCAGTCGGTTAAGCGTCCGACTTCAGCCAGGTCACGATCTCGTGGTCCGTGAGTTCGAGCCCCGCGTCAGGCTCTGGGCTGATGGCTCAGAGCCTGGAGCCTGTTTCCGATTCTGTGTCTCCCTCTCTCTCTGCCCCTCCCCCGTTCATGCTCTGTCTCTCTCTGTCCCAAAAATAAATAAAAAAACGTTGAAAAAAAATTTTTTTTAAAAAAAAGAAAGGGGGCTTGGCGTGTCCCGGCTCCTTTCCCCACAGAAGTCCCAGCTCCAGGACCTGGACACCCCTCCCCTACCCCCACCCCCCCATGTCATTACCTCAAGACCCTTGAGTTGCCGGGTCCTGTCATCCTGGGAGCGCTTTTTGTTCTCCGCCTCCTGCTCCAGCCCCTGCAGTTTCTGGGCCAGCAGCTCCTTGTCCAGCTGGGCCGTGTCGCGGTCAGCCTGGGATGCCTGCAGGGCCTGTCGCAGCCTCTGGGTCTGGACAGAAGGAAAAATGGAACAGCCCGGAGAAGTAAGGTGGGGACTCAGGGGTGGGAGCAGTCCGCCCCTGCGGAGAGAAATGTTTCATCACTGATGTTCTTTAGAACCTCCAGAGCAGGTGATAATCAAAAGCAGGCTGACTTTTAGTTTGTTTTCTTTTCTTTGAAGATCTGGTGGGTTTTATTCAACCATTCAGGGATCCGGGCAACATCCTATCTAGCCGGCAGAAAGGAGCTCCTGGTCCGTTTTCTTTATTGTTTTAACGCCCTACAGAAGTTAGAATCACCTAAGTGGTTTTTAGAAAACTCATCCCGGGTCCTGGCCCTAGGGGTTATGATTTAAGTGATACGAGCTGCAGCTTGGGTATTGGGATTTTAGGTATTTTAACAAAAAAGGTTTAATGTCATGACAAAACACAAGTTTATAACACATTGTTTCTGTAAAAGATTGTGAAGCATTAAAACTAGCAATCATATTTACATTTTTTTTAAGGTTTATCTATTCTTGAAAGAAACAGAGCACAAGTGGGGGAGGGGCAGAGAGAGAGGGAGACACAGAATCCCAAGTAGGTTGCAGGCTCTGAGCTGTCAGCATACACCCCAATGCAGGCCTTGAACTCCTGAACTGTGAGATCATGACCTGAGCCGAAGTCAGACGCTCAACCAACTGAGCCACCCAGGCACCCCTACAACTATCAATCATATTTAAAGCATCTACTGTACGTCAAACATGCCTCTGTATTGATACCATACTTCCACTAACATTGCAGTGTTGAAATTTTTTTGGTACTGGGATCTTTTTTTTTTAATCTCCCCAGATGATTCTAATGTGCAGCAGTTTAAATATTGCTCTACAGGGGCGCCCAGGGGGCTCAGCAGTCAGAGAGTCTGACTCTTGATCTCAGCTCAGGTCATGATCCCAGGGTTGTAGGATGGAGCCCCGCGTTGGACTCCTCACTGAGCCTGGAGTCTGCTTGAGATTCTCTCTCTCTTCCCTGCCCCATCCCCCACTCACACTCTCTCTCACCCTGTTTCTCTCTAAAATAAAAAAAATTAGAGTTAAAAAAAAGTCACTGCTCTACAGACAAGGCACCTCCTATCATTATTGGTACCTAGAGTGGACAACTCCCTACCTCACTATGTCACTCTAAGTGGTTAGACCTAAACCGGGGTCCCAGGATCCCTTGGCCCCAGGTTTAGTTAAGAGGCAATGACCTGCAAACCAAGGACATTGGGAGAGTTCCCACCCTCCTGCCATTTCTGCCCCTACCTCGTCCTGAAGCCGGCTCAGCCCCCCAGAGCTCTTCTCAGCCTCACTGGCCCACTCCTTGGCCTGGCGCTGGGCATCTGCCACCTCCCGCCGGGCCTTCTCCTTGTAATCCTCCAGCTGGGCCTGGAGCTGCTGCAGGGCCTGCTTAGAGTCATTTCCAATCTGCTCCAGCTGAGATGCAAAGAAAACAGCCTTTCAGCACTGCACCTCTGTCCCTTCTCTGGGCCCAAACACCCCAGACCCTCCTTCCTGCCGAAGCAGCCCTCCATTGCTCTCCCCTGGGCCCTAGGTCCCTAGTGTGGCTAGTAGTAATATACAGATTGCCTGGCTTCAAATCCTGGCTCTACCACTTACTAGCTGTGTGACCACAGCTCGTCCTCTCTGGGTCTCAGTTCCCCATCTGTAAAATGGGAAAATAATAGTACCTACATCACAAAGTTGTGAGAATTATGATAGCTAATTATGTAAAGTACTTACAACAGTGTCTGACACAGAGTAAACCTAATTGACCATATTTCAACAAACCCAAGAGGCCAATGATTACAAGATATACGACTAAGAAAGAAAAATCTGCCACTTGAACTGTAACATCCCATCAAAATTATACAATGCAAATCAACTTCAGAGTACATTTTAGAGCTGACGAAATATATTAGGTGTTTGCTCTAGCTTTACAAAGAGATTAGGAGAGAACCTTACCTGAAAAAAAAGTTATTTATTTCTTTTTTTTCCTTCTTCCTTGCCCTCCCCCGAATATAAAATCCCACCCACGAAAATTCCTGTATTTAGGTCTTAAAGACATCTAGGGAGGGATTATAGAGCTTTCCTTTCCCTACCCCAAATAGAAAATTCTACTAATGAAGATTGTTATGTTCAGGTCTTAAAGATGTCTCAGGGAGAATCCCAGGAGACATTCTCCAAGGATCAAGACCACAATGAAATGGGACATAGAGGGGAGGTCGAGGGCACAGAGAAAGAGTAGAAAGGACACCCTCTCTGAAGATTTGGCCTTGGCCTCCCCAGCAATGAACTTGAGGAAAGCAAAACCACACATTCTGACCTCCTCCCCTGCTCAGGCAAGCTTCTGAAAGAGCTGCGCCTCTTCCTAAGAGCCTGGGCCACCCCGCGCCGCACCTCCTTGTTCAGCTGGCACACAGTCTTATCCAGCAGGCGCTTCTGTTCCTCCAGCTCAGCCTTGCCCCGCCGGAGCGCCTCCCGCTGCTTCCCCTCCTCCTCCAAGGCCCGTTTCAGGGCCTGCTGCTCCTGCCCCAGGCGGGCCAGCCCCCGCTGGGCCTCCTCCAGCCGGGCCTCCAGTGCCCGCTTGGCAGCTGCCAGGCTCCCCTCCTCCTCCTGAGCTGTGTTCAGGGCCTCCTCAAGCCGCTTTTTCTCTGCCTGGGAGAGGGAAAGCCATTTGGAGAGGAGTAGATAGGAGGGAAGAAAAAGAGGTTTATGAAAAAGGTGGGTAATGCAAACGGGCTCAGAGGAACCAGCAAAGGAATTAAGACACAGAGGACAAGCACAGGGTGAGAGATAAGAGACAAAAATACTAGTACAAAGGCCAAGACATTCATACCAAAGCACACTCCAGAAAATAAACCTAACTTTAACAGAGGGTTGTTGGGAAGGCAAAAACCAGCATGCTCGGGGCAAAAGAAAACTGGTAGCTGAGGATTTTGCTAGGGAGTGTTTAGCCAGGGGTGAGGGGAGAGAGGGCCAGGAGGAAGCCTCCAAGGTGGGCAGAAGCACTGACCTCTAGCCGCTGCACCCTGTCGCGAAGCCTCGCCTCCGCCACTTCCCCACCCTCCGCCAAGCCTCGGGCCTCCTTCAGCTGCTGCTCCAGACCCAAGATGCGCCGTCGGAATTCGTCATTTTCCTCCTGGGTCTCCCGAAGCGTCGTTTCCACTGCTGCCCGCCGCTGCCCCAGCACCTCCACCTCTGCCTCTGCTGCCTTCTGAGCCTGCGGCCAGTTGGGGGAGTGGCAGCTCAGACCCCAGGGCTCAAGGCCACCGACCATCACCAAGAAAGCCACCCCAAAGAGAGCCCACAAGAGCCAGATTTCAACAGTGGTAGTGCCCCCTGAGAACCCCACCCCTACGGAGACATGGTGTGTGCCATCAGGTGCAGCCCTGCCTCCCCCTGCCAACCCCTGGCTGCTTTTCACCGCACACTTATGACCAAAGATCTGGTCTGTACATACCCAGGGTAGGTAATTTCCTCGCCCTCTGGCTCCTCAGCCCTCCAGACCCCTCAGCCTCCACCTCCTAAGCCCTGTGCCCACTCCCCTTGCCTTGGAAGCCTCTTCACAGTCCTGTCTCAGCTGCTGGAGGGTCTTTTGCAGCTGGAGGTTCTGCTGTTCCAGTTCCCGGCCTCGATCAACCTCAACCCTCAGCTGTTTCTCCAACTCCCGCTCTCGGTGATGCCCAGCCACCTCCTGGCTTTGCTGCTCTTCCCTTAGCTCTTTAAGTTCCTGCTGTGTCCGGCGCAGCTCCTAGAAGGGAAGGGGAACGGTGACAGGGCAGAGAGAGCCACCCTTGGATAGGACACTGTGTAGCAACCAGGACTCTCATACATTGCTGGGGGAACGTAAGACGGTGTGGCCGCTTGGCCGAGTGGCTTGGCAGTTTCTCAAAAAGTTGACCCATTAATCCCATTCTTAGGTATATATCCAAGAGCACTGAAAACATTTTTTGGGAAAACATGTTATATGACTGTTCATAGCAGCATTATTTCATGAGAGCTAAAAATATAGAAATGACCCAAATGTCCATCAATTGGCAAATAGATAAACAAAATGTGGTATATCCACATAGAATATTATTCAGCCATAAAAAGTAATGAAGTACTGACACTTGCTACAACATGGGTAAACCTTAAAAGACATTATGCTAGGTGAAAGAAACCAGACATGCAATGTATATGTATATGATTTGTAATGTATATGATTTGCCAGAAGAGGCAAATTCATAGTGGCAGAAAATGGATTAGTGGCTGCCAAGGGCTGGGGCAAGTGACTGGATATGGGGTTCGTTTTTGAGGTGATGAAAATGTTCTGTAACTAGATAGTAATATGGTTGTATAACTTTGTGTACACACTAAAAACTACTATGCTATACACTTTAAAAGGTGAATTCTATGGTATGTGAAATAAATCTCCATAAAAAAAATTACATGGAATAGATGAGGGTATGAACAAAACAGGATTGGCTGTTTCAAAAACAAAAGAAAATATACTGAAAACCAAAAAATGCAACATAATAAATAGTGGGGCTGCTTTTATTTCTTTTTTATTTAAAAAAAAATCTTAAGGTTTATTTATTTTGAGAGAGAGAGAGAGCACAAGTGGGGGGGGGGGAGGGAGAGGGGAGAGAGAAAATCCCAAGAAGGCTCCATGCTATCAGCACAGAGCCCAATGTGGGGTTCAGTTTCACAAACTGTGAGATCATGACCTAAGACAAAACCAAGAGTCAGACACTTAACCAAGTGAGCTACCCAGGCGCCCCTACTTCTTTTTTAAAAAATTAAAATATTGGGGCACCTGGCTGGCCCAGTCAGCAGAGCATGTGACTCTTGATCTTGGGGGTTGTAAATTTGAGCCCCACAGTGGGTACAGAGATTATTTCAAAATAAAAATCTTTAAAAAAATTAGGAGGGGTGGGAGAAAAAAATTAAAATATGAACTCTGGTTCTAGTTCTTTAGCTGTTACTTCTGAAATTCAGAAATTACCATAATTAGGCTGAAAGGTTATATAATATATTATGAGTTTTCAATGTAAGACACTAACAAAACTACAAAGGAAAAGAAAAACAGGGGCGCATGGGTGGCTCAGTCGGTTCAGCATTGACTCCTGGTTTTAGTTCAGGTCATGAACTTGCAGGCTGTGGGTTTGAGCCCTGCGTCAGCCTCTTCACTGACAGTATAGAGCCTGCCTGGGATTCTCTCTCTCTCCCCCTCTCTCTCTGCCCCTCCCCCACTCGCTCTCTCTGTCTCTCTCTGCCTCTCAAAATAAATAAATAAACTTTAAAAAATTGAAAAAAAAAGAAAAACAGCACAGTGTATGGTCTACATTGGACAAGGTCTGTTTTCCTAATGTATATACTTTGTTATTGATTAAGTACAGATAAAACATACTTCACATATGAGTAAGTGAAGCTCTGGTTATTACTTTTTAGCTTTTTAGCTTTATCTAGCATGATCAATGAACTGAGATTGTCCAGAGGAATTATGTAGACTAATATAGCAAATAGACTTCATACTATCCTTAATTTTTGTTAACTTCATATTAATACAGTAAAAATTTAAGAGCACTTTTCATTTCACAGCCACCGAAGTATATTTGGTTTTGGTTTATTATGTTTTTCTCTACCAAATATGTGTGTAAGCTCAGACTTTTATTTACCTGGAAAAGCATCACAACTATACTTCTTTACTCTAATACGGTTACTTTGGTTAAAATTAGGCAGTCTTACGGTAAAGGCATGATACACAAGCATTGATCAATTAATACTTGTTAAGTAAGCACCAACTACATATCAAGCATAGTGCATCAAAGATTATAAACCTAGAAGAATCTTCAGGAGGCCATAAATGCCAGTTCTCTATACTAGCAAAAATATTTTCTAAGTTTCTAAATCATCCAAAATAATTACTTGCTTTCTTGTCCTTCATAAACTAATACAAAGAATATGAAGAAATTATTTATATTTACTTCAATTTGGTGACTTTATCATTTATAAAACATCCGTGCATGATAAAACATCTAATTCCCTTGGTCTGGATGCTATACTCTCTAAGCAGCCTTCAAATTACAACTTGGCTTCCCAAGTAGGCCAGCATGCCATGCCAATACAAGTATTCCAGTCTGTGTGACAACATTTCACATTACGAGTTAATAAGCTGGCATTCTAACTATAAATGTTTGTTTCATAGATGTAGGTAAAGAGTCCATATCCCACCCCCCCACCCCCCACTGCTCCAAAACAGAGCAACTCTTGCTATCTGACCAAACTCCAAGCTTGCAAAAATGACCCTGAAGTTTCACAAATCCATCTAAATGCTGCTCCCCACGAGGTCTCTTGGGAGGTAGCCAGCAGCCACCAATCTGGCCACCAAAAGTCCTTTACATTAGAAACCTGTATATCTAATGAGAGCAGCCAGGCTGGATCAGAATGTGTGGGGCAGAGATCCGGCCAAACAGGTCCTGAAAACCAAGCACATAGGAGGCAGCCACAACAGTGTAGAGGCCCGGTCAGTGTCTGCCAGCCCAACCTGCCCTTCCACACTCCAATTCCAAGTGCTTGCTCTTTCTTTCTCTCTCTTTCTTTCTTTCTTTCTTTCTTTCTTTCTTTCTTTCTTTCTTTCTCTTTCATCTCTGAACCCAATATGGGACTCAAACTCACAATCCTGAGATCAAGAGTCCCATACTCCACCAACTAAGCCACCCAGGCACCCCTCCAAGTACCTTCCTGAGCTCCTCCATTTGGCGAGTGTCTGCAGCACCAGCCCGAGCCTGACCTAATTCCCTTTGCAAGACCTCCATCTTGTCCCCAAGCTCCTCTTCCATTTCCTCCTTCTCCATCCGCAGCTGCAGGAGTCTGAGCCCAGTCAGGTGAATGAAAAGGGAAAAGGAACAAGTTCAGACCACCTGCCCGGGAGAGGTTAGCAGGACAATGCAAACCACCTCCCCAGGGGCCAGGAGCCTGGGCACCCACTGTCAGCAGAGTGAAGGGCACAGCAGGGGTAGAAAGGAAGCAGGATGTAGGAATCATGGATAAGCATTCCGGGGAAAGAGGCAAAGTTCTCACTCCTGCTTGGTGGCTCTAAGCTCCTCCTTGTTCTTCTGGAACATGCTCTGCCAATGCCCTGTCTCCTCCGATGTCTCCTCCAGCTCTCTCTGCAGTTCCCGCACGAGGGTTGACATCTTCTGCCTTTCAGCCTCTAATGCAGCATGATCCTAGAGAAGGGGACAGTTGGGGGCCAGGAGGCTCAGAGGGAAAAATGCACTTCAGATCAAAGTGTAAGTGTGTAGAAAGGGAGGCTTGGGCACACAGGGCACCACACCAGCTGCACACCCTTGTCCCCCAGCGGTGCCTGATGTGATGCTAGCAGAAAGCTCTTCCCAAGCCACAGTCCACCCCACTGTTGTTTAGATGAAGCCCCCCCTTCCCCCCAGTTATTTCCCCATGGGACTTGGGTCACACACCCTCACGGTACTCCTGCCCTGCACTCCCTCTCTCTGCCCTTGCAGGTTTCCTGGCCAAGGTTTTCACTACACCTCACATGTATCTTTTAGAAGGAGTTGCAGTTACAACTAGAAAAGTCTCAAAATACCAAGGCCTCACAGCAGCCCCTCTTGGGGCGGGGAATGCCCACTTCTGGTGGCCCCTGCTCTGGCCACATGCCTGGGTTGCGTCTTGCATACTCCGGCGAAGCTGCTCCGTGTCTCGCTGGTACTGCTGCCGGACCTGTTCCACCTCCTGGTCACGGGAAGCCACCTCATCCTTCAGGGCCCCCTTCAGGGCTGTCAGCTCCCGCTCCCTCAGCCTCAGCTGCTCCTCTACCCGCTGTTTGCCCTCCAAGACCGCTTCCAGAAGCTCCCGGGTCTCTAGCAGGTCCTGGGGAAATGAGGGTGGAAGTACAGGGGTGACTGTAATAGGATCTGCCTTGCTATTCATTCAGTCAGCCGATCAGATACACTGACTGAGCACCTTGTACATGTTAGACTCAGTACCAGGTGTGAGGGGCCTCTGAGATGCCTATTTAGGAAAAAGGAAACTCACCATTCTGGGATCTAACCCCAGCCCACCTTTGAGTCTGTCTGAAAGCACGCTAAGGGGTACCTGTAATCAGCTACCTACTGCCCATGCGTTGGGGAAAGTGTGAGTGAGCAGATTTGAAGGTGCTCCAGATGACAGGAAGAAGAGGCAGGGGGAGCCATCCTGCCCCCACCTTCATTAGCGCCTCCTTAGCAGGCTCCGGCCCCTGGGCCTGCTTCAGCTTGTCCTGCAGCTCCATCACTTGGGTCTCCAGCCTGTGTCGTACCCTTTCACCCTGGTCCACAAGGAGCTTCATGTTCTGGAGCCTAGTAACAATAGATAACGTTATCAAGCTAGGTGTCAGCCAGCTTTCTAAATACTTTATGTGTATCGTTTCATTTAAACCTCCTTAAAGTCTCTGTTCAAATCTTAATGAGGCCTCCACTGTGCCTCCACCATTCGGCCCACCGATCTGCTTTAACCTTTCTACTTATCACCTTCTCCCATGCTGCAAATGTACTTACCTAATATGTTCTTTATTTACGGTCTGCCCTGTTTCCCACTAGAAGCTCTGCTTCTGGAGAGCAGTGCTCCTCATCTGAACGGTTCGCTGATGTACCCCAGGAATCTAGATCACTGCCTGCCACACAGTATTCACGGCAAAACATGTGCTGAATGAACAATCCTGTGAGGTAGGTACTATTATTAACCCATTCTACAGATTTAGAGCCTGAAGCAGAGAGGCAAATCCAGGTAACCCAACTCAGACACCACCACCATGACCGATAACGTAAAGAGAAAGGTCCTATCTTTAAACTGTCTCTGTCTGCTTTTAGAGACTTCCCCCTGTCTCTCTCACCCAGGGGCAACCTCCATCTGGCCTTGGTCCCCAAACAGCCCCACGTGCATACTTGGCGGCACTCACTCTCTGGTGCTCTGCCGGGCCTCCCCTTTCCTCCTCTCCAGCAGTTCCTGCAGTTGGCTGCACTCTTCTGCCTTTTCCTCCAGCTGCCGCTCCAGCCCAACCCGGGAGGGTTCTAGCTTCTGTCGCTTCTGGAAAAGGCAAGGAGAGAAAAACAGGTGGAGAGTAGGAAAAACCTCTCAGAAGGACGAGGAGTAATGGGAACGTCTAACATTTAATGACACTCCCTAAATGACAGGCGCTGTACTAGGGACCCTGTGCTTATTATCTGCATTTAATACTTTTCACAAGCCTTGGGACTTGCGATGATTTAAAGTACATCCACTAATTCCTCGACATTCCTTTCAAAAGGTGAAGCCTCAGGGTGCCTGGGTGGCTCAGTCGGTTGAGCATCCAACTTCAGCTCAGGTCATGATCTCGCGGTCCGTGAGTTCGAGCCCTGCGTCGGGCTCTGTGCTGACAGCTCAGAGCCTAGAGCCTGGAGCCTGTTTCAGATTCTGTGTCTCCCTCTCTCTGACCCTCCCCCGTTCATGCTCTGTCTCTCTCTGTCTCAAAAATAAATAAACATTAAAAAAACAAAAAATTTTTTTAAAAAAAGGTGAAGCCTCTTCCCTGGAGTATGGGCTGGACTTGAGGACTCTCTTCTTTTTTTTTAATGTTTATTTATTTTTGACAGAGAGAGAGAGACAGAGCATGAACAGGGAATGGGCAGAGAGAGGGAGACATAGAATCCGAAGCAGGCTCCAGGCTCTGAGCTGTCAGCACAGAGCCCAGCGTGGGGCTTGAACCCACAGACAGTGAGATCATGACCTGAGTCGAAGTTGGACGCTCAACCGACCAAGCCACCCAGGCACTCTGAGGACTCTCTTCTAACAAACAGAAAAGGAAGACGTGATGTGTAGCTTCTGAGACCAGGTCCTAAAAAGGCATTGCAGCCTCCAATCCTTACCCTCTCTCTTAATCATTCACTCTGAGGAAAGGTAGCTGCCATATTGGACGCTCAAGTGGCCCCATGAAGAGGTCCACATGGCAAGGAGGTGAGGCCTCCAACCAACACCCACTGTCTTCTCATGACTAGCCCCAGCCAATACCTTGCCAGGAAATTCATAATAGACCCTGAGGCAGAACTACCCAGCTCAGCTGCTTCCAGATTCTGGGCCCTCAGACACCAGAAGATGATTATTTCAAGCTGTTAAGTTTTTTTTTTTTTTTAAATTTTTTTTAATGTTTATTTATTTTTGAGACAGAGAGAGACAGAGCATGAACGGGGGAGGGTCAGAGAGAGAGAGGAGACACAGAATCGGAAGCAGGCTCCAGGCTCTGAGCTGTCAGCACAGAGCCTGACGCGGGGCTCGAACTCACGGACCGTGAGATCATGACCTGAGCCGAAGTCGGAAGCTTAACCAACTGAGCCACCCAGGCGCCCCTCAAGCTGTTAAGTTTTGAGGTAATTTGTTACACAGCCATAGGTAAGTAATATAGTACAATTATTATTCCCACTTTACAGTTAAGGAAAGAGTGGCTTTGAACATTTAAAGAACCTGCCTAAGGTCAGGGTAACAGCCAACAAGTTAAGGTATCAGGATTTGAACTCAGTTTGACTCCACAGCTGACCACTTAACCAGGACACTATACTGCTTTCCAGGAAACAAGGGGTATTAAAATCCAACACTTACTGAGCACCAACTACATTCAGGGCAATACCCTGAGAGGTAGAAGCAGTCTATATTTTTTTAATACATAACCTTTAGCATAAGACTGACCTGAATTTTCAAATTCTTCTCTGCAACTTACTGTCTTGAACAACACACTTAACCTCTCTGATCTTCAGTTTTCTCATCATGAAAGGGTTCACAATACCTACCTTACGAGATCCCTATAATTACGACGCATTGCCTGGGACAGTACCTACTACAAGAAGTTATCCTCAATAAATGACAGCTATTGCATACTGCCATCATTATAATGTCAATGGAAAGGATTCAGGTAAGTAATCTGCTCAAGGCATACACAGCCAGTGCGCAGCAAAGCCGGGACAGGAACTTCCAAAGGAAACGGGTGGAAGGTGGTCAGAGCCCTGATGACTGCACCCCTGTCCCTAAGCTCCAGAGAACCCCAGACGTCCTTGGCGGGCCCAGCACACACTCTTGCCTCTGGTGTCACAGAACACACGAATGCTTGTTCCATTGCTTGGAAGAGCAGCCCAGGTCCCGGTTTCTCCCGTGTCCCGCATTCCCCCTGCGTCTCCAATCTCCCCTCACCTTCACCTCTTCATCCAGCTTTTGCTGTAGCTCCTCCACTTTTCGGGTGAGTTCCCCCTGCCCGCCCAGGGCCTTAGTGGAACCAGAAGGCATCTGCCAGGGATATGGCGGGAAGGGATGAGTCCACATCCAGACCCCAGTCCCCAAAGGCCCTAGCCCTGTCCACCCCCCACCCCCACCCCCCCCAGGAAGCAGCCACTCACCACCAGGGGCTGCATCTGTTCCAGCACCAAACTGACCTTCCTCTTCACAGACGTTTCGCTTTCTGAACTTCTGGAGGATGAAAGAACAGAAGCAAAGCTTAAGGGAGGGAAGAGGCAGCAGAGATGAGGGAAAGGGGAGCTAAGGGCAAGGAAGATGGGGAACGAAACTAGAAGGAGGAGCAGGGAAGTATGTGACTGCCCTGCTGGGAGGGCCCCCACGCACCCCTCCCTCAGGATGCTGTAGATGGTGGCCTTCAGGTGGTCCACACTGCCTGGTGGGGCAGCCTCCTGCTGGTCTCGGAGCAGGTCTGGAGTTGACTTGAACTGCAAAACATAAACCCAGAGAAATAGGAAGATTAAGCCAGGAGCGTGTGTGGCGTTCAGATGGCGCAGCAGCGGCAGGTGGGAGACGGGGCCCTCCACTACGATGAACAAGCCTGAAGTGGGGAAAAGAGGAGACTGCTGAGGCCTGAGCAGGAAGCCCAGGAGACATCTGAGCAGAGTATGCCTCTCACTACTGCCACAAGCCACATTTTCCTTGACAAGCAGACCTCAACCAGATGTGAACTGTGTCACAAGTTATCTGTCACTAATGATAGTTCAGGTCTAGAATTTGTAAATGAGTTACTTTTAAAACAGGCTTAACTGCGTCTGCACGAAGTTGCTCCCCGACTCACTTGCACTCCTGAGTGGGAGACAAAGCCGGGAGTTGTGACAGGAGCACTGGGTGCTGCTTCGATTACCAGGCCCGCCTTACTTACTCTGCAGACCTAGCAAAAGCTAGTGGCCGAGCACAGTTAATTGCCAGGCAGTAATAAGTAACTCTCATGCTTGTGAAGGCTGACTTCATAGTTCGTTCCATTTTCATGAGAATATCATCTGTTTAGTAGAAGGATATAGTGGAGGACAAAAGTAGAAATCTTCTGCCTTTAGCTATTTGAATCAGCAATGGGTCCTGCAGCTAGTGGGTCAGGAAGCAGAAGCCACAGGGAACTGGGGTCTGACCTGTAGTATGCCAGGGTCCTGGACTCTCCCCTGTGGCTCCTCAAAACTCTGAAGAACCCAGTCCTGGGTCTGACGGGAACGGCTAAAGCCACCAAGTGGGCTCTGGCTCTGGACCGACTGTTTGGAGCTGCCCATGTGACTGTCATGCTTTGTGCTAGGGGCCCAGTGGTTGGGGGACCGACGCTCCCGTTCCTCAAGGGTGTCCCGTGGGAGCCGGTTGTCCAGGCTTTGGCTCCGCTTGCGCTGTTCGGGGGGCAGTGTCCGCATGCGCCGGCCAGTCCGGCCCCGGGTCTGCCCCCCATGGTGGCTGTCAAACTTGTTGATAAGAGAGTCCACTGAAGACAGGGGAGCGGTGTCGATGGTCTCTGCGGAAGCTCCTTGAGGGGCCAGTTCCAGCAGGCTGGTGCTCCGGGTGCTCGGACTCACAGGGGCAGGGCCTGCCAGTGAAGCCTGGGAGCGGGATCGGAGCAGCCTTCCGTTCCAGTGGTCCCCAGACTCCTCATCAGACACGCTGCCTTGTGAGCGTGCAGGAAACTCCTTGGCGTGAGAGTAGGAGTGCTCCGGGGGTTCCGAGTTAGAGCTCAGAGCTCCCAGAGCCCCTCTGTTGTTGGCCCCCTTGATCTGGACTCCAAAGGAGTCACTGCCTTGCTCCCCACTGTTGAGCACCACAAAGGGCTGCCCAGCAATGCCCTGCACACGCACAGCCACCCCATAGGTACTGGCTCTCGCATCCTTAGCTGGACGTCGCCCACCACGACGTAGGGTGCCCATCTCTGCATCCCCTGCTGGCTCTGTGATGAACCGAATCTGGACTCCATGGTCTACAGGTCCCCGGGGCTCAGCCATGGTGGATGCCGGCTCCATGAAAAAAGGGGTCCTAGAAAATCAAGAAAAGAGTTTAGGCTGAGAGACTGGAAGTAGAAACACTTGTCCAGCTTTTGTGGGGCTCATTGCCTTGTCATTTCTTCTATATACAACAGTGGTTCTCACATTTCATCTGAGCAGCAGAAGTACCTCAAGGGCCTATGAAAACACAGACTATTGGACCCTATCCCCAGAGTTTCTGATTCAGTATGTCTGGATTTGCCATTTCTAACAAGTTCCCAGATGATACTGATACATCTGGTCCAGATTCCAGATTTTGAGACCCACTGACTTAGAAGAATCCATTTCCTCTAATACAGTCCTAGTGAGCTTGGCTTTGTCAAGAGTTTAATGATTGCTTGACCTTCGCACATACACATATACCATGATGTGCTTCCTCCAACCCCAAACCCTACCTAACAGATACCTCTATCCTAATGGATAAAAGGGGCCCTCCACTCCCAGAGCTCATTTAAAGTACAGAAGACCCATAAGGTATGCCCTCCCATTTCTGGGAGAATAGCAGAGATGCCTCTGGGTTGAGGGAACTGAGGGCTGAGTGAGGAAAGAGATGGGAGAGTAACTAGGTTTCTACTGCGTGTCTGTTTGTCCTTTTTAAGTCTGGAACCATGTAAATGTATTGCTTATTCAAAAAAAGATTTAAGTAACATTTAGGAGTTCCAGTCCAAGGGGCCCTAGGTTAGGCAGAGTTGTCCCACCAGAGGGCCAGAGTGAAGACCACCCATGGGCCAACTCCTCAGGTCCACATTAGCCTAAGATTAGAGTCAGCAAAATGGAATGTATTCTAGGTACGCTCTGGCTCCAGCAACTGGGGAGGGCAGGTTCTCCTTCAAGCAAATAAAAACTCCAGCTTCCCCAGCCCTGCGACTAATCTCTACTGGAGACTGGCACCACACTGGAGGCGGGGCATCGAATGTGCCAGACAGACACACAAATGTACCCAGCCCAACCTCCCAGTGGAGCCCTGGGCCAAGGAAAGTTGGCAAGGCCCCCTTCAGGGACTGTAGATATGCTAGGAAGCCCAGGAAACTGGGGGTGAGTGGGGAAGGGAGTGGCCTAGCTCCAGGTGAGAAAGGGCTTGGTGGGAAGAACATTCCTAGCATTCCCAGCCCTTCCCCTCCAGGGAGGGAAGGAGCCCTTACAGGCAATAGTTCTTCACCGTTTTGGTTCTGAGACCCCATTGGAGGGAACAATGAAAGCAATGCCCCTACACCCCCCAGGAAATAGTCCACAGAGTCTCAAGAGTTTCAGGAACACCTCAAAGCTACCCTGAACTAAAGGAGCCCACTCAGGCATCCGGGAGGACTTCAACCTACCTCAGATACTCCAAACAAACAGAAGGACATTTAGTTGGCTGGGTCCTTTGTTAGAATTCAAGTAAGAGATGGGACCGGAAAAGAAGCTACAAGGGGTCAGTACTACAAACCGTTCATCTAATAGAAAAGGAAATGGGGTGCCTAGGTGGCTCAGTCAGTTGGGCGTCCGACTTCAGCCTAGGTCATGATCTCGCAGTCTGTGAGTTCAAGCCCCTCATCGGGCTCTGTGCTGACAGCTCAGAGCCTGGAACCTGCTTCAGATTCTGTGTCTCCCTCTCTCTCTGCCCCTCCCCTGCTCATGCTCTGTCTCTCTCTCTCTCTGTCAAAAATAAGTAAACATTAAAAAAAAAAAATTTTTTTTTAAAGAAAAGGAAACCAGGAATATATGAATGAATATATTCATTTGATATTATATAACCATGAGCAAATCATAATTTTTCTGAGCCTCAGTTTCTTCATCTGTAAAACAGGTATAATAATAACACCTCATAAGGTAATATCTGTAAGAATTAAACAATAATTACATGTGTAAAAATTTTATCAAGTTCAGTCAGTTAAGTGCCCAGCTCTTGATTTTGGCTCACGTCACAACCTCTCAGTTCATTGGTTCGAGTCCCATGTCAGGCTCTGCGCTCAGTGGGAGCCTGCTTGGGATTCTCTCTCTCCCCCTCTCTCTCTGTCCCTCCTCGTGCTCTCTCTCTCTCTCTCCCTCCCTCCCTCCCTCTCTCTCAAAATAAATGAATGGAAAAAAATTTTTTTATCAAGTTCTACACTTCAGATTTTTGCATTTTATTTACTCTACTTTATTTATTTATTCCACTTTAATAAAAAGAGGGAAAATGACAAGATATGAAACATGAAACATACCTAGCAGTGTATGCCTGTCACAAAGCTGACAACAAATGTTACCCAGTGTACATGCTGTTCCTTCCACCAAGACCTTCCTGGCTTCACCTGCTTCACAGAAGAATGTCACTTCCTCAGAGCCTTTCCCAACCAGACCCTCCCACAAACTAGGTCAGAACCATGTTATATGCTCTATAGTCATCCTTCAATGAATTTGCCTCAGGTTTTTTTTTTTTGGGGGGTTTTTTTTTTGAGAGAGAAAGAGAATGAGAGCATGGCGGGGGGGGGGGGTGGGGGGGCGTTGCGGAGCAGAGAGAGAGGGAAAGAGAATCCCAAGCAGGCTCCACCTACAGAGCAGAGCCCAATGTGGAGCTCGATCTCGATCTCATGAACTGTGAGACCATGACCCGAGCCAAAATCAAGAGTCAGATGCTTAACTAACACCCAGGTGCCTATCAGTTGTTTTTTGTTTTTAAAGATTTTATTTTTGGGGCATGTGGGGGGCTCAGTCAGTTGAGCATAAAAAAATGATTGTGATTCTCTTTCCTTCTCTCTCCCTCTAAAATAAAATATTTTTAAATTAATTATGTTAAAAAATATTTTATTTGTAAGGAATCTCTACACTCAAAGTGAGGCTCGAACTTACGACCCAAGAACAAGAGTTGCATGCGCTACTGACTGAGCCAGCCAGGTGCCCCTGCCTCAGTTTATTTTTCTATATTTATTAGGGTGATGATTTGTTTCCTGTCTGTCTCCTCCACTGGATTATAAACTCCTGGAGGGCAAAGATCATGGTTCTCAGCTGACTCCGGTGGCCCCAGGGCCTGGTGACATGGTGCACATCAATAAATATTTGTTAAAGGTCGTATCCTGGACCAAGGCAGACTCTCACAGCAGTAGGGAGATTTGCCCAAGGGTCTCTCACAGCCATTTCTCATTTGCCCTGGTGACAGGACCTCTTCCTAGCCTGGACTCCCTGCCCCATTCGATCATAATTTTGGAACCAGATGTGCCTAGACTGCCAGCTCTCAGAAGTCACATGATTTATTCATAATGCAGCTCGACTCTGTCAGTACATCTACTGATCTTCCAGATCCGGGTCAAGGAGCTCCCAGGCTAGGCCCACAGAGCGCCCAGCCCCTCACCCACACAAGAGCACCAAGTCATGCAGAGGCAGCGCTGAACGTGCCCCTGGTCCCAGTGACTCCTTAACCTCAACCAAGTGTTAGACCCAGGACAGGTGGGTCAGGGGCCAGCGGGACTGAAGTGATCTTTGGGGTGGGTCGAAAAGCAGGGCTTTAAATAATTCAACACGGAAAACCCGAAACCTATCCGCCTTCAGTTACAGAGGACAGTGGGGCGTGGCCAGGGGAGCCAGCCGGCTCCAAGGTCTTAGGTAAGCCCCAGAGGCAGGTAAACAGCCATCTAGTGCCAAGCAACATGGAGTACAGAGCCTTCCCTCTCATTGCCTGCCCCTGTTTTTCCCTCCTCTGGCATGTGCCCAGGACACTCCTCACCAAATGTACTCTGGGAAGAGCCCAGGCCACAAGTTAAGTCAGCTTCATCTGTCTGCCTCTGCCATTCCTGCCCGGAAGGAGGGGGAGGATACCCTGCACCTGTACCAGACAGGCACTTCTCCCTGAGTTACTCATTAGCTTGCCCTGCCCCAAATCTGTCACCTCTGGCCCAGCCATAAGCATCTGGCTTCCAACTAGGAGTGACATTCTCTCGACTTCTGGCAAGAAGTGGGGGGTGGGGAGGTTTGGGGTGTGCAGAGGAAGAACTGACACACACACAGAGCCAAGCAACATGCTAGACATACCCAACTGGCAGATTTAGAAGGTGGAAGAATGAAAGGTATGGAGATTAGACTCTCCTCAGAGGTAACGAGGGAAGCAAATGGTCAAAACAGAATAGGACAGCTCAGTGACCTTGATCAATGGCTATTTTCTCAGAAAGAATTACAAAGACAATAAGGGTCTACGTGGATCAAAAAGAACCACCTCAAGTGGACCCCTGGCTCAGTCCACTGAAAAAGCTGAAACCTGAGAGCCAGGCTAGAGCAGCTTAGCCAGCGGAGGAAAAAACACAATGACAAACTGGGCCCTGCAAACTGGCTGGACTGGTTTGAGAGGCAAGGGGAAGGGGAGGGCCAGAAGGATTCCACTGGCAGCTCATAAAGCAGACCAGAGAAACTCCACACCACAGAGGACAAGGGGCAAAACCATGGGCAGGGACTGTCCAGCCTAGATGCCAAGGCCAAGGCTCTGAAGGAGGAGGCATAAGGTAGAGAGGGAACAGGAAGGAACAGAGGCACAAAGAACCTGGTGAGTGTCAGACCAGTGCGTGACAGGAAGACTCAGCGTCCCTTACCCCTCCCTCTCAAGTTCCCAAAGTTGCATTCCTGATCCCACATGTGCCTTGGCCAACTCCTTGGCCCTTAGTTCTCCCCTCCCCAGCATGAAAAACAGAAGCCTTACCCTCTCCTCACCTCCCACCAGGCTGATAGCAGGCAGATCAGCCTGGGGAAAGAAGAAAGGGTTCTAGGAAGCCAGAATCCTCTTAGAATCCAGGAAATCTCTGCATTATCAGTTTTCTAGAACCAGCCCCCCACTCCCAAATATCAAGGATGACAGAAGAGGTGCAGAGGCACGTGTCAGCAGCCTGTGGATAACACAGCAGTTGCAATTATTTCCCAATTACATCTTTCCTCCGGCAGGGCATCAAAGGGGCCAACCTAAGATTGGCTCTGGTTCCTTTACCTGCCTAAGGCAAGGAAATCTGCCTCAGAAGTCTCGTCTGGGCCCCAATGTGCACCTCTCATGCAGCCTGGAGACTTAGAGGTGCTACTCCCTTAGTCTTGTGGTTTCCTACAGAGTCCTGCCTACGGCCCACACCAATGGTGCCTACTGCCAGTCTGACAGCCTTCATGTCTGGGAGTCAGGGATGCACAGTAGGGTTTCAAGGAGTTAACGTGGGCTCTGCTGGGAGGCAGCAGGGAAATTGGTTAGGTGCGGAAACCTCACCCAGTGGCCCCATTGAGAACCACAGATGAAAGTACGTGTGCTTGGGGGGGTGTTTGACATTAGCCCCCAGGAAGGGGCCCCATAAGAAAGTGTTTCTACATATTTTGTAGGCCTAGAGACCTATGCTTCCTCATATCCCTCTCTTGGAGAGCACTCTCTCAAGAGGAAGACAAAATTCTCCCAGGCATGAAGGCAAAGGGGGATAGGAACTGAAAGGCTTCACACTTCTCAAGGAGATGGGGGTGCCGTCTTGTTCTACTGCTCAGCGTCTTCACCTAGAGGTGAATGGTTAGAGCGAGACCGCACACCTCAAAGCCAGAAGGGAGGTGACAGCGCCAGCTCAGAAGGGCAGTGCGGGGTGGGGGCAGCTCAGGGAAAGAGCACCTCTGGGCGCCTTCCCCCTTACGTCTCTGAGCCCAGGCGGCAGCCCAGGCGTCCCCAGCTGAGACTAACTCCTTCCCCCGAACACCGCGGACTCCGAGAGAAATTCTGCAGCCAGGACGACGTCTGACCTCCAGAGAGAACCAGGCCCTGCTACTCTCTCACGTTCTGGGGGCAGCCTTGGCCCCAGGTGCCCCTCCGCTGGCACAGTCCCAGGCACCTGCTCAGGTGCCCCTCC
>NW_026057585.1:969171-1009809 GCF_023721935.1 Panthera uncia
TGCCCCTCCGCTGGCACAGTCCCAGGCACCTGCTCAGGTGCCCCTCCCCTGGCACAGTCCCAGGCACCTGGACCTAGCACCGGAGAGCAGCAGCCCGCTCGTCATCGGTACTCCCACCCCAGCTTCACGTCCCCTCCTCCTCTCTCCATTCAGCACCTGTACCCTGTGAGAGGGGACCCCAGGTCGCCTCGCGCCCCGCCCCTCAGGGCTTGCCCCCCCGGCGTCCACTCACCCCAGCCGGGCTCGGCGCTCCCGGGCTCCGGCAGAGCTGCACGCGCGGCTCGCCAGCCCTCCCCCTCAGGCCCTCGGCGCTCCCTCCGTCCTCCCCCCTACACCCGGCGCCACCAACCTGTTACTCCCCTCCGGAGCTCCACCCCCATTGGCCGTCACCACCCGCCCCGCCTTTCCCTTCCTCTGGTTGGTCCTTTTCCCGCGGGGGGCGGGGCCGTTCGCCCTAGGCACCCGGACCGGGGGTCGCGGGCCGGGGTGGGCGCGCCGGGTCACGTGGGCCGGCGGGCGGGTTGGGGGGCGGTGCACGGGAGGCCATTTTGGGGGCGTCGCGGTCGGTGCGGCTGGGCACCAGGAGGGAGCCGCGCGCCGGAGCATCTTCTGGCCTCGGTGGGAGGCAGCCCTTCCCCCGCGCCCTGCTCCGCGGGGCCCCCGTCTGCACCGCTGTGTGCCCTCACCTGTGTCCGCACCGACCGGATTGCGCCGCTGCCCCTTTGCACAGGGTGTCTCCCCGCTCCGCCAGCGCCCCGCGACCTCAGCTCGTGTCGCAGCCTGAGCCGCGGCCCCCCTCTCCTGGCCTCCACAAATCATTGTCCAGCCTGGAACCTCTCTCTCCGTAGGATTTATCTTCCAAATTATATAATTTAATTTTTTAATCGTATCCATCGTGTGCCTCTCGTCCTACCTTAAGCTCCACTAGGGGAAGGATCTCTTGTTTCGTTCGCCGCAACCCCGGATGCCTGCAACAGGGACCGGCACACAGTAGGCGCTTAATTTGTAGAATGAATGGGAACTGGGCAAACATAAATCTAACTTTACTTTGAAGGGGGATGTGAGCTTGCAATGAATAGGAACGACCCTCACTCTAAACAAAAGGGGACTCAACCCTAGGTTGTGAATCCACTTCCGAGAGATGGAGAGACTGCTCCCGACCCCAGAAGAGTAAAGTCAGGTCAGGGGCTCAGCAAACTGTGGGCCCCCTGCTAATAGGCTAGCTGTGGGTCAACAGCCTTACAGCTAGCTGCCTAGATTTTAACCGGAGACATATGTAAAAAGGAGATTACCTTAGGGGTGCTGGGCGCTGAATATTGTTCTCACTCAGCAAATATTTATTCTGTACCTATTTCAGGTTGAAGAGGAATTTTTTTTTAATGTTTATTTATTTTTGACAGAGAGAGAGAGAGAGACAGAGCATGAGCGGGGGAGGGGCAGAGAGAGAGAGGGAGACACAGAATCGGAAGCAGGCTCCAGGCTCTGAGCTGACAGCACGGAGTTTGAGCGGGGCTCAAACTCACAGACTGTGAGATCATCACCTGAGCCGAAGTCGGCGCTCAACCGACTGAGCCACCCAGGCGCCCCTGGAGAGGAATCTTAAATGCAGCTGACAGTCTGGTGCATTCGCTGGCGCTCATTTCCTATCCGCCTCCCCCCCCCCCCCCCGCCCTCATCTCAGCGTAGCTAGGTGTGGGTCCTGGAGGATAAAGTCCACCTACCAGTTCTGTGGCTAGGATGCAAAGTCTCTGCATTCCTAGGGAAGCCTCTACAGGGATTAGAGTCCTCAAACCTGCCACTGCCTAGGGGAGGAGACAGCGAAGAGGTGTGGGGTGGGGAACCAAGAAGAAACACCCCTCCAGGATGTGTTATCTCCAGACCAGTGGGAAGATTTTAAAAATGTGTATATATATATACATATATATATATATGTATATATATATATACACACACACACATATATATGTATATATATATATACATGCACTTATATATGTATATATATATGATATATGTATATATCAATTAACAATCTCCCATTGCAAATATATATATGTATATATATACACATATATATGTGTGTGTGTGTATATATATATATATGTATATACACATATGTATGTATATATATATTTGCAATGGGAGATTGTTAATTGATCCAGACACTGGAAAAGTGGAAATGCCTAAAGTCTCATGGGTAACCCCTTAATAATTAGGATACTTAGTGTATTTGTGGTAAACTAGTAAACACAAAGTTAGGGTGGTAAAAAGAGACACCCCACCCCAGCATTCTGGCCACAGATTGCAAGGAAAAACCAGGAGGCCTCAGAGTCACCATCAGTGTCTGTTCCTGAAGGAAGCACTCAATCTCAGAGGGACAACACCATCAGGCACAGGCGGTAAAGGTGACACCAAGGTCATTGTCCTGAGTTTGTGGTCCCCTCTCCTTAAGAAGTATTACAATTTGGCGCACCTGGGTGGTTCAGTCAGTGGGGTGTCCAACTTTAGCTCAGGTCATGATCTCACGTTTCGTGATTTCGAGCCCGGAGTCAGGCTCTGTGTTGACAGCTTGGAGCTTGGAGCCTGCTTTGGATTCTGTGTCTCCCTCTCTCTCTGCCCCTCCCCTGCTCAGGCTCTGTCTCTCTCATTCTTAAAAATAAATAAACATAAAAAAAAAGAAATATTACAATTTGAAAAACTGGCCAGTTTACAAATATGGCAATGGTAGGAAATCAGAGGAAATATAATATTCCGAAAGAAGGAATGAATTACATCGTTGTATGTTCAAGTGGGTAATTGTACTTTTTGTGAAGTGGTACAAAAGAGAAAATTTTAGGTAAATTGGAGAAGTTTTCGCCAAGAAATGAATTTGGAACCAAATTCTTTCCTCTGTTCTTTCCTGAGTTTCCCAGGTCATCACAACTACCACTAACAACAACTACCACTAACAAATTTAAAGCAAATGGTTGCCTTAAAGATCACCTGTTAGGGGCATCTGGGTGGCTCAGTGGGTTAAGCTTCTGACTTCAGCTCAGGTCATGATCTTATGTTTCATGCCCCACATCAGGCTCTCTGCTGTCAGCACAGAGCCTACTTTGGATCCTGTGTCTCTCCCTCTCTCTCTGCCCCTCCTCCACACGTGCACTCACTCTCCCTCTCTCTCTCTGTCAAAAATAAACATTAAAAAAAACCACCTGTTAAATCTTTGGCCAATCCCTAAGGAGTGGCAGGGAGGGCTGCACAGGAAGAGTAACTAAAGATAAATAACTGGAAAAAGGTGATGCCACTGGCTGATATTGAAAGGACAGGAGACAAAAGGGAGCTGGGGAGGATCCAGAAGAGGAAGAATATAATAAATTAACTTTGGAACTTGCCATGTTGGAAAGTAGGTGGACATCCACAAAAAAAAAAAAAAAAAAAAAGTCTAGCAAACAACTGGAAATGAAGCTTAAAAGAGAAGTTAGGAGTAGAAACAGATCCAAGAATCATCCTCAGAGATATGCAAGTTTACAAAGAGGACCAAGGAACGAACCTTTAAAAATAGGGAACACATGGGAGAAACACAAAAATCACTGAGAGAGGATTCAGAGAGGTAGGTGAAAAAGTCCATGGAAGAGAGGTGTTGGAGTAGGAGAAGAGATGGGAATTTGACATTTTGAATTTATGGTTGATTTCCCAGATGTAAGTTTCAGTCGAGGGCAGACCCTCAGCTCAGACTGCAATGACAGAAGTACTATATATCAAGAGAAGGAAAGGGTACCTTGACTTAAAGAAAAACGGTAAAATAAAAGGGAAGTTTTACGTTTGTTTTATTTTGTTTTTAGGAAGGAGAGACTTGGTTATATTTTGAGAATAAGCCAGAAGAGCTAGCAAGATTCAAGAAATAAGGGAGAGTGTGTGTGAGTTAGCAAAGCCTGGACCTAGAGGAAAAGGAAAAGTCTGTGGAACTGAAATTGGAAGACCAGGTAAGGAGTGGGGAGTTGAAGATCACTTTAGTTCACCATGTCGTTTGACCTGCCAGAGAAAAGGGTGATTTTGAGAGCTGGAGACTTTGTAAACCGTTTTAGAACTGTTCTACAGGAGAATACAATAAGTGCCAAATAAATGGTTCAAATGAAGTGCTACCACAAAGCCTCCCTTTCAACTAGAAGAGGGTAGTATTTAATCTAAGTGTTGAGTAAATAGGTATGTGAAGGGGAGGAAGAATGAGGACCAGGTATTGTGCAAAGGCCCTGGGGCAGGAAAGCATAAATGTCTGTTGTGGGAATTGGAAAGAGACCCTGCAGCCTCATCAAAGAGACAGGGACATAGTGGGAAATAAGACTGGAGAGGTAGATTATAGAATAGATTATATAAGGCCTTGAATATCAAGGTAAGGAATGTGGGCTTTATTTGTAATGGAGAACTGTTGAAGGTTTTTGAGTGAGAAGGTAGCAGTACTTAAAAGGGTTAATCTAGGGGTGCCTGGGTGGTTCAGTCAGTTGAGCATCTGACTCTTGATTTTGGCTGAGGTCATAATTCCAAGGTCATGGGATCAAGCCCCATGTTGGACTCTGTACTGAGCCTGGAACTTGTTTAGGATTCTCTCTCTCTCTCTCTCTCTCTCTCAAAAAAAAAAAAAAAAAAAAAGAGGGTTAATCTAGGTCAGGGTCAATATGAAGAATGCAATGGCAAGACTTGGTTGAGGTAAGCCCTGCCCTGCAGTGGTAGCAAAGGGAGAGAAAGAAAGGGACCACTCACCCTGATGTCCTTCCACACACTACTCATCATGTCTTTCTGGAGCTTTGTTTACAAGTATTTTGCTCTCCAAGAGCAATAATGACATGTAATTATACTAAGGCTTGGGGCTTTTCCTGGTTGAGTAAAATTTCTGTTATGAGTGTTATTAGGAAAGATAGTAAGAAAGGTTAGCTTTATATATTCACTTGATATACTCTTCCAACCTTTGGGTTCAGGATCTCCCAAAAGTCCCCCAAAGATATTTCATTCTGACTCATGTGTTCTGCTCATTCCACAGAGATTTTATGAGTGGACATCATTGAGGCAGAGCCCTGAGTCAGGAGCCAGAGACCTGTATTCACGTTTTACTTCTGGGAAATCTATAGTATTAGCCACGTCTCCTAAAATCTCTGGGACACCGTTTGCTCTGAAATATTAAGATGATCCCAGATTTCATAATTACATTGTTTCTTTGAGCTTCTTGGAGGGGAAAAAAAAAAGTCATGTTCTGTCTTCCAACTCCTCTCTTCTAGAGGGCTGGGAACATGAGTAAGTGTAACCATATCTGATGTATATTATAACAAGGTAACTGTTTGGGACAAAGCATTCCAAGCAACCTTTTCAGCCTAAGGCCTAATCAGAGATGATCCCTAACAAGGGACAACCCCGTCCCCAAGCTTTTCGTGTCATCTCACACTTGCTCACCCATTTGTCCTCCCTGCTGCCCCACCTCTAACTCTCTGAGCAACCAAATTCCAGTATGTCCAGATCTCCAGTATACATTCAAAATAAGAGTATCATTTCAAAGGAGAAAAAAAAGAGCAGGAAGACTAGATATTTTCAATTCCAAGGGAAATTAAAAGGAACAGATTCCTTCTGCATAATTTTTTTTCTGAGTTGTTAAGATGCCATTCTTATGAGAGAGCCAGCTTGCCTCCACACACCCAAACAACAGCTGATTCCACCTCTCATCTTACTTCCCTTTCCTCATCAGTGAAGGAGGCAGAAGCTTGGCAGCGTAAACCCATACACATTCCCCAAGCCCCAAGTTCCCTCCCAGTCCATTGTGGCAGAGAGTTTCGGCACAGTCCCACCAACTGCCGGATTTGCTTAGATTCTTTATGTGAATTTATTTTTTTTGAATGTACATCTCAAATACAGAGAGAGGGAAGAGGATATATGGACATAACATTGAATTCCGAGACAAAATACCTGGTGTGGCAGCCATGGGGACCGTGTGGCTCAGATCTCCCTTAGCGAAAGAATCTGCCATTCAACTACTGGTGTGCAGGCAGCTGTCAGCCTCCAGCTACATACATCACCTTTGGGATCCATTACAGTGTCAGAGGTAAGTCCCCACTGTCCCCAGGCCTGGTATGGGGGTTAGGGCTTGGCCATTTCTGCTCACTATGAAACTTCTCTACCAGACACTCTGTTCTGGAGCTTTCCATTGGGTTGACTGGAGCTTGGAAGGATCTGCATCATGAGGTTCTCCTTACCCAATTTTGCTTCCTACATCCTTTCCTTTCAGGGGTATCAGAGCCTTCTGTATCCTTTCCTGCTTCCTTCCCCTTTTTCATTCATAGACATTAATACCCAGTGAACCTCTTGCACCCCTAATGTTGCCTCAGCATCTGTTTCCCAGACCGCCTGAATTGACTCAGGTTGGTTCCCAGGGTGGTCTGAAAAAGCAGGCAGTCAGATGGGGTTTGGGAACTGCACTACTCACTGCCTGGCTGGCAGTAAGAACCCCTCCCAGATAGTATGTGGGCTAGATAGTCTGAGACAAGATGGCGACCCAGTTGCTTTCACGGATGGTACAGTGGGAAAATGTTCCTGTGGTGTAACAATTCAGGCATGTGGGGAAGGCAGAGGGGTAGTAGTGAATACAGGGACAGTGGAATTGGCTGGCTGTTATTAAGTTGCATTGAGCCCTGCCAAGAGATAACGAAAAGCTGAGAGCAGTAACCAAACATTGAAAATTAACTGTGAAGGCCAACAGCCTCTTTGATGGGTTACAAAGAGGCCCTTATCTATAGCAGTGGGAGAGCAAAAAAAGCTGAAGACCAAACACAGGATTTAATAGAGTTCCAGGAGGCAGATCTGTAATCAAGGTCAGAGCCTTGGTTGGGAAAACCCAGAACTCTGTAACATGGAATTGGAGGTGTGTAAGTGGTACATCCCAAAATTTTGGCTCTCACACTCCTCTAAACCCTCAGAGCCTTAAGAAGGAGCCCAACCTCCCTATTAAGATCCAGCACTCCCTCCTTGTGAAAAGACACTACAGAGGCCTCTCCCCTGCCAGAATCTGCCCCCACCCCTTCTCCTGACTGCCAAGAACTTACTTAGGGTTAAGTTACAGCATAGTCTAACAGGAACATGCTGGTCCCAATGAGGGAAGAAAGGAACTATACCCCCAGGACTGCATGTGCTGTATAAGAACTTATGCACTCATAAGAACTAGCCAGCATATACTGGTAAGATTTGGGGGGTATCTGTGGGGTTGGTGTTTAAAAAAATTTTTAACGTTTATTTATTATTGAGAAACAGAGAGAGGCAGAGCATGAGCATGGGAGGGGCAGAGAGAAGGGGAGACACAGAATCCGAAGCAGACTCCAGGCTGTCAGCACAGAGCCCCATGCGGGGCTCGAACTCATAAATCGCGAGATCATGACCTGAGCCAAAGTCGGACGCTTAACCGACTGAGCCACCTAGGCGCCCCATCTATGGGGTTGGCGTTTAACCAAGTAGCTGAAATACAAGACTAGATACAGACAGTTTATTCACTGGGGCCCACTCTTGGGATAGAATTTAACTTGCTGGTAAAGACCTGCCTCAGTGGCTCCTAAAAACACGGAGGAGCCTTGGTGAGTGAAGTGCATCTCCCTGGACTGCCATAGCTCGGTGTAGTGGGCACATACTAGAATCAGTTGTTATGAGAGGCCAGAAGCTCTACCACACGATGTTCCATAAAAGGTCTCTAGGAACTCCTTTACCAAGGCCATCAGGAATGTGCTGGAGAAGGTACTACCAGCATCACTGTGAAGCTCTGTGTGGCTTTCTTCTGCAAACCAGAGCTAACAGGAGGAGATACTGTCACAGCTATCTTCTATGGCAACAGAGGTAAAGGAGTCCCAAAGCAATAGAGGCCAAGGGGCAGCACTTAACACTTAACTGCCGAAACCTGGGGGGTTACAATTATCCTAATGACTGGCAAGGTTAGAGTGACAGCCCCAGGAGCATGACACAGAGCTGTGGAGATGGTTAATAGAACACGGCATCCCTGGGGGCAAGATCAAAGCACAGGTATTACTGAATATATGTAATTGAAAGAAATAGACAAGCAGGAACCTAGGGAGGGAAGTCCCAGTAAAAACTCATGATCCCTTTTCTAGCTTGCCAACCTGAGTCAGTTTTCAGATCCAAAATTCATTGGTTAAAGAGGTGGCCAGGCCTCCCAGACTGGCAATACCGTGGTAAGTATGTGCTACAATAATTCCCCAGCCCTTCCAAAAAGGGATCTATGACTCTTTGCTCAAGTGACTGTAAACACAGGAGAGGAGAACAGCCAGGCATTTTGAGGGCTGTTGGTCACAGAACCTGAGTTGACCTTGATATCTGGAGACCCAAAGCATCATCTCACCCACCCTGTTGAGTAGAGCTTATGAAGGCCAGGTAATAAATAGAATCCTGACTAACGTCCAGCTTACAATGGATTCACCCCATCTAGTCAGAAACAGGACTGTTTGGACGTCCTGCAGAACATCACTTTGATCTGTTGATGTCGTCATGCTGATCAGTCAGGATGAGGAGTAGTTTGCATACTCTAAGCCTCAGTAAGACCCATCTGCTCCAGAGAAATGTGGAAGATAATCACAACAAAGATTCGGGGGCCTACCACGTCAAAACCACAGTGAAGTTTTCAGGAGTCCAGTGTTCAAGGGACGTGCCAGGACATCTCCAAAGTAAAAGACAAATTGTTGCATCTTGTATCTCTTACAACAAAGAAGGAATCAGAGAACTTCAGAGGCCTCCTCATATTGTGAAGGCAACACATTCTATTCTAGAAACACTGCTCTGGCCCATACACCAGGTGCCACACAAGATGGCCAGTTCTGAGTGGGGCCTGGGGCAGGAAAGGAGTAGCCCCACTGTCTTAGTTCATGCTGCGAAAACAAAATACCACCATCTGGATGGCTTATAAACAATAAACATTTATTTCTCACAGTTCTAGAGACTAGGAAGTCTAGGATCGTGGTGCCAGTAAGTTTGGGGTTTGGTAACTGCTTCCTGGCACATAGATGGCTCTCTTTTCACTGTGTTCTCCCATGGCAGAAGGAGGAGTGGGCTTTACTTGGTCCTCTTCTTGTAAGGACACTGATCCCATTCCCAAAGGCTCTGCCCTCATGACCTAATTACCTCCCAAAGGCCCCACTTCTAACACCATTATGTTGGGTAGTAAGATTTCAGCATATGAGTTTTGGAGGGATGCAAACATTCAGATCATAGACCCACTTACCATCACTCTCAGTGACCTATTGGGGGATTTTGTGTTTCCTGTTCCTGCAACTCTGAGCTCTGCAGGATTAGAACTTCTAATTCACAAAGGGGCATACTCTTTCCAGAAGGATCCCATTAAATTACAAACCATGGCTGCCACCTAGGCACTCTGGACTCCTTATATATGTACAGGGAGCATAGGGTAGGGCAAGAAACTACTGTGTTATCAGGGGTAATTGACCCTAATCAGGGAAGAGATACGACTGCTCTTACAAAGCTGGGACAGGACAGGGGCACCTGGGTGGTTCAGTAGGTCGAGCGTCCAACTTTGGCTCAGGTCATGATCTCACAGTTCATGAGTTCGAGCCCTGCATCAGGCTCACTGCTGTCAGCGCGGAGCCTGCTTCAGATCCCCTGTCCCCCTCTCTGTCTATGCCCCTCCCCCAGTCACATTCATTCTTTCTCTCTCTCTCTCTCTCTCTCTCTCAAAAATAAATATTAAAAAAAAATTTTTTTAATTAAACAAACAAATCTGGGGCAGGATGGAGGTCCTGGTAACTTACCAGCATCCCAGTAAAGTGGGATGTACCCTACCCGGGCACTCTCGGTCCTCCCTTGCCTAGTTATGACCATGAATGGAAAAGTACAGCAACCCTGGCCTACAAAGGGTCCTCAGACCCCTCAGATCCCTCCGGAATCAGGGTTTGGGCACCAAGTGGCTATACCACTGAGACCAGTAGAGGTGATGGCTGAGGGCGAGGAAGATTTAGAGAGGGGAGGAAGGAAACAAGGAGTACCGGCAGCAGCCCTGGGACTAATAGCAGCGGTGGGGACCGTAGTTTATACCGTCAGCCTCCAAGCTCCTCCTCAGGAGGAGAGGCCCCTGGAACACTTACCAAATGTGCAGGGAGAAGTGAAGCCACAGGACACAACGGGTGGGCTCTAGCAGCCAGGGAGGTGCCCATGTCGATTCCCTCCAAGAGAGTACTTTCTGTTCAGCTGCCAGAAGTGCAGCCTCCCCTCCTTCCAGCTGCGGCACCTTCAGGGTGCACTGTTACATTCGAGTTGCAAGCACACTCTTCCCTGGCAGCCCCAGCCAATGACTGAGTGTGATTGGGTCCTAGCATCCAGCCATTTCCATTCAACATGGCACTCCTGTAACTGGCAGTCTTTGTGCCGATCTCTGTCCTGGGTGGGCTGAGGGTCTGTCACATCTGCATGGTGACTGGAGGTCCCCTTGCCCTGTCCTGCTTCCTCCCTCTTTCACAGGTGTTACCCTTAATAAACTCCTTACATTCCTAACTTTGTCTCAGCATCTTTACCCAAGGACCCAAACTGACACACTCAGGCAATAAAATAATGTTAAACAAAAAAATGAAAACTACATGTATATGTGTGTACACACACACATTACAATCACAAAGTTTTTTTTAATGTTTATTTTTGAGGGGGTGAGGGGTAGAGAGCAAGGCAGACAGAGGATCCAAAGTGGGCTCTGTTCTGACAGCAGAGAGCCTGATGTGGGGCTTGAACTCATGAACCGTGAGATCATGAACTGAGCTGAAGTCGGATGCTTAACTGACTGAGCGACACCCCCAATCACAAAAATTTTGAAAATGTGTATTTATGTAGATGAGACCTGGAAGGAGACATAGAAAAATTAAGCTGGTTGGTCTATTAGAGTGAAAGGATTGTAAATGATTTTTTTTTTATTTGTCCTTCATTGTTGACGTAAGGATAATTATACATTACGCAAAATAAGGAGAAGATAAAGATTTTGGTTCTGTACCTACTTTCTGTCTCTTAAAAGCTGTGGGACTTTGGGTAACTGAGTTTTTTGTTTCCTTGTCTATAAAATAAGGATAAGAATTGTGAAAATAAAATGAGATTAAGAATATGAACACATTTTGCTACTGTACAACACGGTAAAGTTGCAAAGTATTTTTTCTAAGTTTATTTATTTTTAAGTAATCTCTAAAACTAATGTGAGGCTCACACTCAATGACCCCAGGATCAAGAAGTCACACGCTCCCCCAACGGAGCCAGCCAGGCGCCCTGGTACCTTTTTATTAGAGGCCAGGGTCCCTGATATAAAGAAGCTGGTCAGTCAGTGTGTTTGCTGAATTTCTATGGCTGCTGTAACCAATTACCACAAATTTGCCATCTTACGGGCTGGAGATCAGAAATCTTAAAATCAAATTGTCAGCAGGGCTGCATTCCTTCTAGGAGCTCTTGGGAGAATCTGTGTCCTTGTCTTTTCCAGCTTCTAGAAGCTGTCTGTACTCTGGCTCATGGCGCCTTCCTCCATCTTCAAAGCCAGCAATGCAACATCTTCAAGCCTCTCTCCCACTTCCTGGCTGCCTCTTCTGTTGTCACAGCTCTTCCACTGACCTGATCCTCCTTCCTCCATCTCAGAAGGACACCTGTGATTACAGGGGGCCCACCTGGCTAATCCAGGTACTTCCCCATCTTTGAGTCCCCATCCCTAACTTAATTGCATCTGCAAAGTCCCTTTTGCCATGCAAGGTAGTATATTTTAGGGGCTCCAAGGATGAAGACGTGACCACCTTTGGGAAGCCGTTATTCCACATTATTGCGGTGATACAGGGGAGAACACAGGAGGTGACATCCCTGTTCCCATGGAGATTCTCTTCTAGTGTAGGAGAGATAGAAACTAATTGGTAAGATGCTGATACATGCTATGAAGAAAATTTTAAAGGGGTGTCATGATGGTGACTAGGTATAGAGAATGGTTGGAGAAGTCTCTCTGAGGAGGTAGCATTTGAGCCAAAACCTGAAGAATTAGAAGGCAATTACTGGCACCCTTGCATCCAGGGCCCCCCTGGAATCCTGCAGAGATTTTTGGTAAATTTGGCACCTGTTTAGGAAATGAGTTGGCTACTTATGAATGTACTCTATTAAGGAGACCAGTTCCAATGCACAAAGTAAATACTGACTTGTCATCCCTGCCCCGGGGATTTTAGTTTCTAGCCTGTCTGAATTGGAAGTCAAGATCAAGAACCAACTCTGCCTCTTTAGGATTAAGAATCTAGGGGCGCCTGGGTGGCTTAGTCGGTTAAGCGTCCGACTTCAGCTCAGGTCACCATCTCACGATCCGGGAGTTCGAGCCCCGCATCGGGCTCTGGGCTGATGGCTCAGAGCCTGGAGCCTGTTTCAGATTCTGTGTCTCCCTCTCTCTCTGCCCCTCCCCCATTCATGCTCTGTCTCTCTCTGTCTCAAAAATAAATAAACGTTAAAAAAAATTATATATATAAAAAAAAAGGATTAAGAATCTAGCACTGTTTCACGCATATCATCTGGCATAAAAGCCCTAAGACTACACTGGATGACAGAGACCAATTGGGAGTAATTTAAATCCTTAGCCACTTAAATTTGAATTTCCAAAAGCTTTTCAGAGAAGTTTAAAGTGGATGGGCCTCAGCAAGAGTCTCATTCCTCACTGAATCCTGGGGACAGGGACACCAGGTGCTGGGTCCATCCATTCAGTGAATTGTACTGGTGTCTCTCAAGTTCTGTAATGCCTCAGGAGAACTAAGAAATGAGACCTTGGGACCAGCAGATTAGCAGAGCAACTGATTCCCTAGGAGAAAAACATCTTTCTTTCTAGGCTGTAAAAGGGAAGGTTTTCTGTATATTGATGGGGACAAGGAGAGCACGGTCTTAAGGAGGGAGTCAGCCAGTTAAATAAAGTACAAAAAGAACACAACATTCTCACAGCAGCTAACTGAAGAGTTTTCTCCCCAGTTCTCTGCCTCTTATCTCATCCGCGCCCCCTCCCCTCCCCACTAGGAAGTGGCTACTTTATCCTGGTGTGTGGCTACTTTATCCTACAATCATACTCGTTGTATCTTGTCTCCCTGGTTGTCTTTTGTTTTTTCCAAAGTAATTATTTTATTTCAAAATGAGTTTCTCTTTGGGGCGCCTGGGTAGCTCAGTCGGTTGTCAGTTGAGGTCGGACTTCGGCTCAGGTCATGATCTCACAGTGAGTTCAAGTGCGTGGCTGGCTCTGTGCTGACAGTTCAGAGCCTGGAGCCTGCTTCAGATTCTGTGTCTCTCTCTCTCTCTGCCCCTCCCCCGCTTGTGTGACCCCCCCCTTCAAAAATAAACATTTAAAAAAGTGACTTTCTCTTTGATTGCAAAGATAAATTAGATGAATTGATATATACAAGCAAGCATGTACAAATTAACATACACAACTTTGTAATTATAAAAATTTTTCTATGAGATTCTTTCCCTTTTCTAAACAGCTTTATTGAAGTATAATTGACATACAGTAAACTGCCTAAATGTAAATGTACAATTTGACAGTTTTGAGATACCTATATCCATAAAATCCTTACTGCAGTCAAGACAATGAACATATCTATCCACCAGAAATTGGTGGTAGGTGGGGGTGGGGTGGGGGTGGAAATGTTCTCCTTGGGTTTTAATCTCTTGTTATCAGCTCATGAATTTGTGCTCTGAATAATGAGATGAGATGAATCATTCATAAAACTTCTTTTCTACAAAGGCGGGCAGAAAGAAAAACAACTTCCCACCCTCTTGGCAGGTGACCAGTGGTTCATTAACCTAAATCATGTCACTGCACTGTCAGTTCCCTTTCTTCATTGTGCACAGGACTCAGCTGGAATGCAAAGGGCTGGGAAAAGAGCCCAGGTGGTGTCCCAGGCCAGCTCGTGGCTGCCCTGGATGGAACCAGGATCCTTTTGCCCTCAGTTCCCTGCCCAGCCTGCCCTCCTGCAGTCCATCTTCACTGGGTACCATGTCTCCCAGCCCAGGAGCTTGCTTCAGGCACGAGTTCCTTATCTACCTCCAGCTCCTCACTCCTCCCTGTGGTCTAACAGGGAGACATACATATATTCATTTATCCTTCATTCTAAAGCCAGTCTCTCTAGTATCTAGACGATTCCTCTTCTTCTCAACTCTTCAGCAATGTTTATTGAACACCTACCAGGTGCCAGGCACCGTGCTAGGCTTCTGGAATAGTGCAGAAATCAAAACAGATTTCTGCTTTCAGAAGCTGCCTTCAGGAGCTTATATCCTAGTGAAGCAGGGAAACCACAAGAACCTAACTTCCACCAATTTCCCCTTCCCTCCATCATCTTCAATAATTCCCTCCCTGAGTTTCTTTCCTTCTGCCCTGAAAAATGGATAGGAGAACCATAGCCCCTTCTCTTTGTAACTTGTAGCTATAACACTATTTCTTTCCTTTCTCTACATCAGTGCCTGTGTCAGTTTAAACCCAATGGTTCCAAGTCCCTTTGTTCCTCCTCTACAGTTGAACTCAGAAACTGATGACCTTTTTCTTGGTGCCCCTTCTACTGAATGTGTCTTGTTCCTCTGCTTCCTACTCTTCCACAATTGCCCCCCACCCCCGTGGGTTTCCACACCACTGCTCCAGTGCCTCCCTTGTCTCCATCACAGGTACTCCTGCCCAGTCCCCTAACCACAGGCGAGGCTCTCTCTCCTGTGCCCGTGACTCTTCTCCCTCACTCCCATGCCTTCTACTGACACCTGCAAAAGCAGATAACTCACATCTCTATTTGAAATCCTGACTTCTTCATGATCTCACGGTTTGTGAGATCAAGCCCTGTGTCAGACTCTGCGCTGACAGCTCGAAGCCTATTTGGGATTCTCTCTCTCCCTCTCTGCCCCTCCCCCGCTGATGCGTGCTTTCTCTCTTTCTCTCTCCCTCTCTCTCTCTCAAAATAAATTAATTAATTTAAAAAAATACTTAAGGGGCACCTGGGTGGCTCAGTCAGTTAAGTGTCGGACTTTGCTTGGGTCATGATCTTGCAGTTTGTGGGTTTGAGCCCTGTGTTGGGCTCTCTGCTGTCAGCGTGGAGTCTGCTTTGGATCCTCTGTCTCCCTCTCTCTCTGCCCCTACCCCGCTCTTGTGCTCTCTCTCTCAAAAATAAATAAACATTAAAACAAAAACAAGAATCGTATTTAAATGCTGACCTCTTATTGGTGTACAAAACCTGTATTTCTAACTTCCTCTAGGACTTCTGCACTTGTACATCTCACCTTTATTTCAGACGCATGCAAACGAGGCACCTTAACTTCCCCAGTTCACACCAGCTCTCCTTCTCAACTTCCTTGTCTTTACTAATTACACTCCTCAGTGTCTCCTTCCAGTATTGCTTAGAACCATACCAGAGATTAGCTACCAAAAAACCCATCCAGCTAGACTAATTGAGGGTGTAAACAAACACACACAAATAAGCCAATTTTAGAGGAATATGTGTGTGGGGGGGGGGGGGTGAGGATCCGAACCTCTGCTTTCTCTAGAAAGCAACCTTTTACTTCAAAGGAAGACTTACCTTCAATACCTTGACATCAGAGGGCAAAGGAGGAATGCACAGGGCACTGAAATGAATGTACGGGGGAGACAGGAATGCCTGAGAGCCTCGGGGAAAGGGGTTCGAGGCATGAGGGAGAGAAGAGATGACAGTCTACAGTCAGCCGTTTGCTAATTCTGTGTCCTGGGCAGAGCTGGCTCCAAGAGGGTTTTGCTCGCATTAGTCAGTGAATTGTTGTGGGGTGGCAGTGATAAAAAGCAGGAAACTCAACTGTCACAGCCAAGAGGAGCCTAAGTAGACATTACGAATAGATATGATATGTTATCCTGGATGGGGTCCTGAAACTGAAACAGAATATGAGACCAAACACCAAGGAAATCTGAGTAAAGCATGAACTTTAGTTAATAATGACGCAGCACTATTGGCTCATCAATTGTGATAAATGTACCACACTAATATAAGATGTTAATAATAGGGGGTGCCTGAGTAGCTCAGTCTGTTAAGCATCTGACTCTTGGTTTCAGCTCAGGTCGTGATCTCTCAGTTTGTGAGTTCGAGCCCTGTGTCAGGCTCCCAGGCTGTCAGCGCAGAGCCCACTTTGGATCCTCTGTCTCCCTCTCTCTCTGCCCCTCCTCTCTCTCTCTCTGTCTCTCTGTCTCTCTCTTGCTCCCTCTCTCTCTCTCAAAAATAAATAAACATTAAAAAAGAAAACGAAAAATCTTTTTAAAAAGATGTTAATAATAGGGAAAACTGGGTGTAGGGCATATAAGAACACTTACTCTTATAGTATTTACTATTTTTGCAATGTTTCTGTAAATCTGAAGCAATTCTTAAATTGTTTATTTAAAAAAAAAAAACAAAACAAAACAGCATCACCTGGCAGCCTCTGTCAGTAAAACAATGTGACTCTTGATCTCACTGTTGTGATTTCAAGCCTCATGTTGAGGGTAGAGTTTATTTTTAAAAATAAATAATAAAAAAAATACACTAGCATGCTCTCTCTCTCTCCCTCTCTCTCAAAATAAAAGTGGGGGGGAGTACCTGGGTGGCTCAGTTGGTTAAGCATTGGCTTCTTGATTTCACCTCAGGTCATGATCTCATGGTTTGTGGGACTGAGCCCTGCCTCGGGCTCCACACAGACAGCACACAGCCTGCTTGGGATTCTCTGTTTCCTTTTTTCTCTGCCTGTCTCCTGATCTCACTCTCTCTCTTAAAATAAAATTAAATTAAAATAAAATAAAATAAAATAAAATAAAATAAAATAAAAATAAAAATAAAAGCAGTAAACTCTAATAAATTCTTGATTTTGAAACTTTGGCTCCCTAGGCTTTCGGGGAAGGGCCTATTGTTTGGAGGACCCCCACTGGAAGAGCCTAGAAAGAACATTGTTACTAGTGTCCAAACCTGGAAACACCCATCTTCATCTCCCAGGCTCCCGACATCAAAATTGTCATTGGGGAATCTGGGTGGCTCAGTCAGTTAGGCATCCAATTGTGGCTCAGGTCATGATCTCGTGGTTTGTGATTTTGAGCCCACATCAGGTTCTGTGCTGATAGCTTAGAGCCTGGAGCCTGCTTCAGATTTTGTCTCTCTCTCTCTGCCCCTAACCCACTTGTACTCTGTCTCTGTCTCTCTCAAAAATAAATAAACATTAAAAAAAAAATTTAATTGTCATCAAGTGCTGTTGATTGAAATTTAAAATATCTCTCATTTGCAAGGTTCTCAACCTACATGTCCATCAAGAGGTGAATGAATAAGGAAGATGTGATATATACATAAAGTGGAATATTATGAAGCCATAAAAAGGATGAGACCTTGACATTTGGGACAACATGAATGAACCTAGAGGGTATTATGCTGAGTGAAATAAGAAAGACAGAGGGGGCCTGGTTGTAATTTGGGGCCCCACGTTGGCTGTAGAGATTACTTAAAAATAAAATATTTTTTAAAAAATTTCTACAAAGAAGTTAAATAAGAAATAAGTCAGAGAAAGAGATATCTTATAATTTCACTTATATGCAGAATCTATAAAACAATACAAATGGGGGTATCTGGCTGGCTTAATCTGTGGAGAGTGGGACTTTTGATCTTGGAGTTGTGAGTTTGAGCTATACTTAAAAAATGAAATCTTTAAAAAATAAAATAAAAAACAAATAAACAAAATAAAACAGAAACACTTTCATAAATACAGAGAACAAACTGGTGGTTGCCAGTGGGGAAAAGTGAGGAGATGGGAGAAATAGGGGAAGGGGATTAAGAAGTAGTCCCCCCCAAAATGCTTCAAATAGAATCAAAAGACTCATAAGTCAGAGATAATAACTCATACATAAGCAAAGAGCTAGTTAATTTATATAAAGAAATACTAAAGACAAACAACTTAATAGGAAAATGAACAAAAGAGAGCAACAGGCAATTCACAAAAAGAGAAAAAGAAAAATGACTAATACATTGGGGTGCCTGGGTGGCTCAGTTTGTTAAGTGTCCAACTTCGGCTCAGGTCACGATCTCACAGTTCATGAGTTTGAGCCCTGCGTTGTTGGGCTCTGAGCTATCAGCCTGGAGCCTGCTTTGGATTCTGTGTCTTCCTCTCTTTCTGCGCCTCCCCTGCTCATGCTCTGTCTCTCTCTGTCTCAAAAATAAATAAAACATTAAATTAAAAAAAAATGATTAAACATAAATATGTAGAAAACATGCTCAACTTCACACATGATTAAATAAATGCAAATCAAAACAACTACAACAATCAGATTGGCAAATTTTTTAAATTTGGAGATTTACTGATTTGGCAAGCTGTGAGAAAAGAGACATGCCCAGATCTTCTTGCTAGGAGTGAAAATCAGTACAAACTTTTTGGAGAGCAAGAAGGCAATAAAGATCATTATTTGAAATACAGTGTATCCTTTGGCTTAGAGCAGTGCTACTACAGACAGTGTCTGAATGTAATTTCAAGATATGGCGTTTGTGTTCATATATAGTATATAGGTATATATATATGCACAATGAATGCAGCTATGTGCCACTGTACAGGTCATATGGCCATGAAGCTGGTCCTTTCTCCAAACACAGTCCATCCTCATTATTTGTGGGTTCTGTATTTGTCAACTTGCCTACTCGCTGAAAGTTACTTGTAGCCCCCAATCAATACTCATAACACTTTCATGGTCATCCACAGATGTGGGCAGAGCAGCAATCTGAATCACAGGACAGGTTGATTCCCAGCTGAGCCCCAAAACAGCAATGCTCTGCCTTCTTCTAGTTCTGATCCAACAAACAAGTGTCCTACTCATGGTCTTTGTAGTATCATGTTTTTCACATGGTTTTGGTGTTTTCTGTTGGTGATTTCACTGTTTAAAATGCCCTTCCCCCAGCCGTCGTGCTGAAGGGCTGTCTAGTGTTCCCAAGCACAAGAAAGCTTCAATGTGCTTTCCAGAGAAAATATGCATTAGATAAGTTCCTTTCAGGCATGAGTCATAGTGCTGTTGGGCATGAGTTCAACATTAATGAATCAACAATACATATTAAATAAGGTGTCTTTTTTTTTTTAAATAAGGTGTCTTTAAACAGAAACACATAAATACAAAATAATGTATTGATCAGTTGTAAATGTTATGATCAGAAACTCTCAAGAACCCAACCCTGTGTTTCCCCCAGGAGCGACAGTGTGGTATTTGCTAATTCAGTGCTGGAGGCAACTTTACAGAACATAACCACCAGGAAAAATAGCCCACTGTTCTATGCAGGTATATGCTTAAAACTTATTTGAAGTACATGAGAAACCTTTAAGTGTGGTTATCTTTGTAAAGCCAGACTAAAGATGGCAAAGACAAGGGAAACTTCTGCTTTTCATTTTATACCTTAATGTCCTATTTAATTTTTTTTAAACTCTAAGCATATCTTACTCTTTTACTTTCTGAAATGAAATTTAAAACCAGATATTTCACAAATTCCCCTCATCTCCTCATGTCAGTGCAAGATTAAATCAGGTCTTCACCACCTCAAGCCAGAATTATTATAACTACCTCCTAACTATCCTTTCTTCTCTTGGTCTTCTCTCTTCTCCAGTCTTTCCAGAAAACCACTGCCAGATGAATCTTCCCAAAACACCACTTTCATCATGTCATTTCCCTCTGAAAAAATGTCAACAATGATCTGTTGTCTCTTACAGTCTTTCAGAATCCTATACAATCTGGTGTTGACCTGACCTCTTCCTGCCCCCCAATTCCAATTCTATTGCCCTGCTGTCTCTTCTCGTTCCCCACCACCTGCCCCTGTACCATGCCAGTTTCTGCCTCCACTCCTTCGCCTGGATCTGGCCACACCTCTGTCTTCCCAAATCCTGCCCACTCCTTATAGTCTTACTACCTCAGTGAAGCCCTTCTTAATTTCTTTTTTCTTATCATTTTTCCCATTTCTGAATTCTTACAGAGGTAAGCCACACAATGCGTGTTTCACTTATATGTTATCTAGAAATCTCTAATTATAGATATTTATTTATTTATTTTAAAAGCACTGAATCACTTATTAGGAGCCTGATAGTATTCTAATTACCTTAGAAATATTACCTCATTTAATCTTCATGATGATCCTATGAGGTAGGTAGCATTATCACTCCTATTTTAAGTATAGAAACTGAAACACCGAGAAGTTAAATAAGTTACCCAAGGTCACACAGTGACAGAACCACCATTCACACCCACACAGCTTGACTCTAGAGTCATGCTCTTAACCATATACAATCCTGCCTGCTGATTGTTCAAATGGATGTATTATATGATGAATTCCTTGAGGGAGGGGGCTATACCTTCCATTTCTTCTCTTGAGAGACTCTTATCATACTTTAGAAAGTCTTATCAACCTCCTGGAGTTTTCTGGGCCTCATTTTTATGGTAGGCTGACACGCCTAGCTCTGAGGATGGACTTGGGACTTAGGAATTGAGCTAAGTAAGGTTCCCTTGAACTTGTTAACTGCCTTCCTTCCTCTTGAATGCCCCATCTTTCTCCCACAGATGGGCTAAGCTAAGCCCTCTGCTGACCTGAGCCTTCCTCTCTGGCTTCCTCCCCAGTCTTGTCAAAGCTCAGAGAGAGTTCTGTGACAACAAGAAGGCAAGATGGATGTTGGTTCCCTTAGGAAGACTTGAAAAGTCACAAGGGGTCACAAAAGAGCAAAAGGCAGGATTTCATTCGTCCATCTGGCCAGGAGATGAGGCCTAACAGGTAGGAAGGGACTGGAATATTAATGGCCTTGTGGGATTTTTATGAGAGAAGTCTAACTCAAGCCCATAAGTGATGGGGGATCATGGAAGAGTATCACGACAAGGTTCACATTAGATGGGGGTGAGAGATGTGCGGCTGGGAGTAGAAACTTCTGTTAGGAGGTTATTTTGATAGTTTAAGAAAGGATGAACTAAGGCATGGCTGGGAGAATGGAAAGAAAAGAGTGTGAGAGAAATGAGCACAGTAAATAAAGATAACACTTCCCCTTGTGGCCTTCACAGCCACATCCTTCTGGATTGTAAGTAATTCCAATGGCTGGCATTGGACAAACTAAGACAATACACCTCCCATTACTCAGCCTCACTGGAGGACTTAGTTCTCTCTCTTCCATTTCACACTTTAGGCTGTGTTTCCGGGTGTGTGAGCTAAGAGTGCCAGAGACTTCTAATGCTCACCAACATCTCTGTTCTCCCCTTGTCTTTTTGCATATAGCTAGGCCACATTTCTAACCTTCACTATGGTTAGACATGACTATGAGACGAAGTTCTAGCTGAAGGAGTATGAAGGGAAGTATTGTGTACTCATGCTTCTCAGACCATATTGGTTTTTTTTCCTTCTAATTCATTGTAGACCAAAACTTTTGTAAAATACACTACAAACAGTTACTGGAAAAAAATGAAATTTTAAAGCAAAGACATTTTAAAAAGACATAAATTGAGCCCCAATTCAGCAGACATAAAATCATTCAATCAAAACACTTATAAAACTTTCTAAAGGCTTACTTTCCATTTCTGTACTTACCTTGTCATACCCCAGTAACTGCACCAAACTGGTACCAGTCCAAAAGGCCTATTTTGAGGGGTGTACTATACTTCTAGGCCCACAAAACTTCCCATGTGTGTTCTTCCAAGCCTTTTGCAGGCCTTCATTAATTTGGGTTCCTACACGGCTGCATGGAGGAGAGCTGCTCTGACATCCAAGGAACAAGAAATGAACAATTGGGGGCGTCTGGCTGGCTCAGTTGGTAAAGTATCAACTCTTGATCTCGGGGTTGTGGGTTCAAGCCCCAGGTTGGATGTAGAGATAACTTAAAAATAAAAATCTTTATTTTTAAATAAAAATCTTGAGAAAGAAAGAGAGAAAGAGAAAAAGAAAGGTGGGGGAGAAGGATAAAGAAAGAAACGATTATATTTGGGCCATTTTCCTTACTTGGGTCTATTGGTTGTAGCAGTTACTCTAACTAATACATGCTTCTACTTTTTCCCTCATGAGAGTAATTCTGTTCAGAAAGACATTCTCAGTACACCTTTGTAGCGAGAAGGTAGGAACAACGTGCTGGGATGGAATGTGGTACACAGAGTTTGTATGTTCATAGAACAATGGTCAAAGGTCGGGAAATTTGTTTCCGTTTGCAGAGATACCTTAATACTAAAGTTTTTTGATTTGGAGTTTTTCAAAATTGAGTGTAGTTGACACACGATGAGTAGTAAAGTATTCCTATAGTCAGTCCTCACTCTGCAGGATCTCATTTCTGCATGAAATCCCATTTTGGAAAAAGTTGAAGAGCTCCTCTTAGATTCAAATATTAAAATGGCATAATTTTTTAAAATGTGTTATTTATTTTTGAGAGTGCAAGCAGGAGCCAGGGGGAGCAGAGAGAGAGGGGGACAGAGGATCTGAAGTGGGCTCTGCGCTGACAGCAGCAAGCCCAACATGGGGCTCAAACTCACAAACCGCCATTAGATCATGACCTGAGCCAAAGTTGGACACTCAACCGACTGAGCCACCCAGATGCCCCTAAAATGGTATCATTAAAAAAATTTTTTTTTACTTATTTAAGTAATCCCTACACCCATCATGGGGCTCAAACTTACAACCCCATGATCAAGAGCCACACGCTTGGGGCGCTTGGGTGGCAGAGTCCAACTTCGGCTCAGGTCATGATCTCGCGGTCAGTGAATTCGAGCTCTGTGTCAGGCTCTGTGCTGACAGCTCAGAGCCTGGAGCCTGCTTCGGATTCTGTGTTTCCGTCTCTCTCTGCCCCTCCCTTGCTCGAGCTCTGTCTCTCTCTCTCAAAAATAAATAAACATTAAAAAAAAAAGGTGGCACACTCCTCTGACCGAGTCACCCAGGCACCCCATTAAAATGGTACAGTAGAAAGATGTGCCTTGTATGTAATATCTATTCAACAAGTGTTTGCTGATTCTGAATCTGAACACCAAACCTTTTTGGAAAGGGGTCTTTTCTGTACAGAAACATGTTTTCGAAGATGAGACCCTCCCTCATTTGTCTTGTGTTGCTGTCTACTGTGGCTCTGTGATGGAAGTACTTCTTGAGTTATCACCTCTCTCACCGGAGGTAAGAAGAGTGTGGACACCTGGCAGACTTGTCTATATCGGAGACATTATTTCACTTTCCCAGAAGTAAAAGGGAACAGCCCATATGCCTGGGTTGGCTGTTCCTTCAAACAAGAGAACTGGTCCTCCAAAGGAAGTATGCAAATTTAAGGAAACTATAAGCTCTCAGCACCTTGAAGGTTTATTTAATTAGGGGTTTCCTTTATTTCTTGACCTCCGAAGATACTGAATAATTAATTTACCTCACTGTCCTTACTGCTAGGAGGCAACGGCAGTCTACCTAAAAGAGGTACCATCGTGGGCAAGTGGGGTTTTTCTGACTTGTTTTAAATCAGTAGGTGATCCTGTGTAAGTAGCTGCACCATTTTCTCCTTTACAAAATGTGAAAGGGGATTGTTTTCCTCCCAGAAGGAGAAGGTAATACGTATTTTTCTTTAGAAGTCTCTAATCTACAAGAAGAGTTAACTGAAGACCATGCTGAAATAAAAAGCACTTGAATTTTTAAGTGAGAACTTGAACCACAGAAGTAAATAACTATAGCACAAAATTTTAATCCCATTTAAATTCTATCTAAACCCATTTAAATTCTACTAAAGCAGGAAGAAGAGGGGCACTTGGCTGGCTCCGTCAGTAGAGCATTAGACTCTTGATCTCTGGGTGTTGAGTTCAAGCCACACATTCCGTGGGGCACGGAGAAGGATGCAGAGAAGCGCAGAGAATTGTAGGATTTGGGGACCTTTATACCTTACACTTGTTTCTTCATAGCTTTTCTTACATTTAGTTGAAATCACCTGTTTACTCACCTGTATTTCCCTCTAGACCCCGACTGTACCATATGGTAACCACTGGCCACATGTGGCTTTTGAGCACCTAAAACGTGGCGAATGCAATGTTCTAAGTATAAAATACACACCAAATTAGAAAAACCTGATTCTGAAGAACATAAACTATTTTATTAATATTTTATATATAGGTCACGGGGCACCTGGCTGGCTCAGTCAGAAGAGCATGTGACTCTTGATTTCGGGATGGGGAGCTCAAACCTCATGTTGAATGTAAAGATTACTAAAAATAATAATAAACTTTTTTTTAACGTTTATTTATTTTTGAGACAGAGAGAGACAGATCATGACTGGGGGAGGGTCAGAGAGAGAGGGAGACACAGAATCTGAAACAGGCTCCAGGCTCCAAGCTGTCAGCACAGAGCCCGACGCGGGGCTCGAACCCACGAACCATGAGATCATGACCTGAGCCGAAGTTGGACAGTTAACTGACTGAGCCACCCAGGCGCCCCAATAATAAACTATTTAAAAAATAATAATTTCTATGTCGGGCACATAGCAAGATAATAATATTTTAGATATATTTGATGAAATAAAATATAGTATTAAAATTAATTTTACTGGTCTCTTTTAAATTGCTTAATGTGGCTATTAAAAATTTTTAAATACCCAAGTGGCTCAAATTATATTCCTATTGAGCACCACTATTATAGACTATAAGAACTGAGGCATCTCCAAGGCCTAGCACTTAATAAATATGTGTTGAATGAATGTGTTATATTCAGCCACAGCATATTCAATTTCAGACTATAGCTATATATTAACAATGATGGTTTGCAGCTTCAATGCTGGCTGCCATTTTTGACAATGTTGATTTCACTGTTGCCTGGAAAAGAATGTATACCATTTCTATACCAGCTAGACCCAAACATTGCCCATAATTTGGTCAAAACTTTTAGACTATTTCTGCAATTCATCTACTTGTCTCGAACATTCCAGGGATATTTGTCTCCTTATAGTTCACTTTTCAGCTCTGGAAACTGAGTGGCACAGGTCTGGCTTGATAACTGAGGACCATCTTCAGGTATGCATTCCAAAAGCAACGACTAAAACATGAAATGTAGCACCTACTCATCAGAATCTGTGAAGGTCTTCTGAAGTTGTGCTTTCATTTTCACCAAGTAGTTCAGCACGTCACCAAAGTCTAGGCTTCTATTGAGCTCAGATGCTTGAGCAAAAGAAAACGAGCATGGGATCCAGCCGACTTCATTGTCAGGGCCAGATAGAGTTGAACACTTGCATGTCTTTGAACACATCAGCACTGCCCTTGTATTATTCCCCTGAAGCTTTACATGCGCTGTGCTCAGCTGTCATGTCACATCAACAGGAAATAATAATTTTATGACCCAGTAGGGGTCTGGCATGTTTTATCTCTCAGAACCTTTTTAATTAATTCACTAAAGTCTTTAAGGAAACAGCTCAGTAAATCTCTTCAAGTCTCCACTGCTTCGCAGTCTGACAGCATTCAAGTAACCCCATCTCCACATTCTGTTTTCACCTTTTCCAAACATACTAAAAACTCAGTATAGCTAAGGGCAGAAACACAGAAAATTCAGTCAGCGCCTTTATTGAATCATGTGACTTGCGGAGCTTCCAGCCGTCACTCTCCTAATGAATGATGTAATGGAAGCCAGGGCCCACTAATCGCTTTTGACATGAATAACTTGAATAATGCATAGAAACCTTTTTCCCTCTGATCTGTGTCAAGTGAGTTTAATGTTTCCATATTTAAACAAACTTCTCAAGTTCCATACTGACAAGAGGTTAGGCCCTATTTGTTAACTACGTAATTTTTTTCCCCTGAAAATTTGAAGTGGTCTACATTCCAAGGTCAGGAGAGTCCAAATCTGGTAAAAGGGCTGCAGGACGGATACCTCCACCCCAAGCTTCAGTGATGAAATGAAGTCATTGTGCTAGAGGGCTCCCATCCTGGTATGTACTATACTACATGCATAGTATGGGACATGGCATGTTCATTCATTTGACCAATATTTATTGATTGCCATGTGCAAAGCACTTTGGAGAATATGGAGATAAACAATACTAACAGTTGTCATTTAATGAGTCCCTATTATATCTCAAACCCCTTAAAATGCACAACACTATAAGGAGATTAACTCCATTTTACTGAAGAATAAAACAGGATTCTCACATTTAAGCAGTTTACGTTTCACAAAGATTTCTGATACATAGCATGGTATAGACTATATGTAAATGAAATCCAAAATGCTATTTCTAATGAAATTAACAGGTATGTCAGATTGTTTAACCTGTAGTGCCCAACAGCATCCTAAACTAAGTACTCCCCAAATGTCTGTTGACCATGCCAACCAAGAAGAGAGAGAGAGACAGGCCGTTTTCTGTCTACACTAAGAACAAAGGATACTTAAAATGCATGTAGCAATAAAACAAAATTCCTTAAATCTGAATAAGAAGAAACTAGGTAAAGTACCTACCATCGAGGTTTTTAAAAAATAATCTGAATTAACCCGGGCTGACCTAGGTATAATTTTACCCACTTAAAAAAGAGACATGTATTAAAATGAAGTAAAACAAAAACTCAGTCTTCACCCATGGAAATATTCATTACTTACCAGGGTGATGTTTGGGGGAGTTAACCTCCATTTGCCAAAATTACCATCACAACAAAATCTAATTCTAAGTGTCAGGTGAGGGCAGAAGACAAAGCCTTGGAAAACCTGATCTTGAGGCCTTTCCAAATGTAACTTACATCTAAATTAATAAGAGAGACAACAAGGAAGTAGGAAGAACTCTATTTTTTAAGTCACATTTTAATTTTTTCTCCAGGTCACCTCATTTTCTACACTCTCAATATGGCTCCCTGAACACAGTCTGGGGCCAAGAGATCAACGATGACAAAAAGAAATGATCAATAAGAAAAGGCGGCTCTCGGCGACCGGGGACTAAGTCTCCGAGGGGCGGTGGGGAGGACCTCGGCCCGATCCTCGCTCTCCGGCCGCCAGCGCCCCCTCCCGGCAGGCGGGCGCACAGCAGCGGCGCACAGGCCGACGCTGCCCTTCCCGGGACTTCAGGTCTTTCTCTCCGCTCCCCGCCCGGCCGCTCCCGCCGCCGGCGCCCCCTCGGCACGCGCCGCCTCGTCCAGTCTTACAGGCCTGTCGCGGCTCGGCCATCCCGGCCCACGCAGCCCACGCACTCGCACGCCCAGCACCCCTTTCCCCCTGAAAAGTTTCTGGACGGTGAGGACTATTTTCTTCTACTGTAACCTTCCACCAAACTGGAGGGAAAAGTTAACCCGAGGCCCGGGAAGGGCCGCGCGGCAGGGGGCCCCCGAGGGAGCACGGCCTTGGGAGAGATGTCCCTTGTGCCTGGCAAGGAATAGTTGTGCTCCCAAACCAGAGTTGTGTGTTGGGTTAGGTGTAAAAGGTGAGCGGTGGTGCTACATATTTAAGATGGAGATTTAAAACAATTAATATAGATTGCACCAGACAAATGGTTCTTGTCTTCAGACCTTGCAGTTCCTTGCATAGATTCTCATGTCTGTCTTACACGGAAGCAAGGTTCCCCTGGGAACAACCTCTTAACTCCTAGAGACAAAAGGCAAGCCTTGAGACCGTTCCTTGGGGCAGTCTGCTGAATTCTACTGCATTCTGGAGAGTAAACAACCTATAGAAATATTTAGTGATTAGGAAAATCCACTAGACCTGTATTTTTCAAACTGCGAGTGGCAAAATCAGTTCGACGAGAATATTAGGGAAGGAGAGACTAGGCGAGTAGGGGAGGGAGGGAAGAAAGGAAAGAACCCAGAATAAAAGAATAGAAAAGTATCACATAGTAAGGAACAATATGCTTTCATGAAACCTGTGTTGTAAGAGAATACTGTGTGTGTTTGCATGTACCAGGCCGAAATGTAGAATAATTTCTTAGTGGCTTGGTGTCAAAAAATGTTTGAAAGCCTCTGCACTAGACAGTCTGATTTATGCCTCTATACTTATCTCATTTTAAAGAACGCAGCCTTTAATTATCTCTCTTGCTTATCTTCACATCTCAGCATCTGCTATTATTTGTGAATAATTTATCTTCTTAAAGCTATTATTTCAGTAAAGAAAGCTATAACTTAAAATATGAAAGCAGTTCTGTCAAGCTCCCCTTTCTCTACGGCCCCTCTTCTACTCTGTAACCTGGGCTTATGGCTACATTCCAAATGTGTCTGAAGACCCTGTCTCCAGTGCAGTCGCAAGAAGCCTGGGTTGCTGGGATATTATGTAATCAAATACTCCCCATATCTATTTTTTTTAATTTATATTTATTTTAAAATATGTATTTTTTCTTTTTTCCCTTATTGCTTATGTTTAAAGTTGTATATCCTGTATAGATAATATGAAAGGCTGTACTGCTTGAATTTGACTTTGTCCCTTCTCAGCATAGGGAAAACTCTTTTGTGCTAACCAAGGCTGTGGTCTGTGACTGAATTTTATATCTTTACTACTCTGTTGCCCACATTACACACACTTCATTCATTCATTCATTCATTTCTGCCATTTTCATTAGTTCAATATTTGTATCAGAAGTCCCATAGGTGTGTGTGTGTGTGTGTGTGTGTGTGTGTGTGTGTGTGTGGCTAAGGGTGCTGATGGTAGGAAAATACTCCTCATAGTCAATAGTAAGCCACTGGCCCAGTAACAACAACAACAATAAATTATAATAATAAATATTACAGTTACATTAATAGCTGACATTGACTCAACACTTTTCTCTGCTAAGCATCTTATGTGCTTAAATTCTAACCCTGTTTCACAGTTGAAGACCCTAAGCTTAAACAAAGCTAGTTAGAGCTTGGCATGATTCTTCAACCACTGCCATGCTCTCCTTTCACTTTTTTTCGCTGACTCTCTGAACATTGGACCTGAACATTTTCCCCCAAAGACCTCCTGCCTATAAGGCAGTTGTGACATCAGTGAGATAGTTTATGTTCCTTGAAGTCATGCCTTGTTAACTTGCCTCTGAAGTGCACAAGGCACACTCCACCAAGCTTGCCTACCAGGCAGGAGGGGTCATTGCAAACACAGGCTAAGGAAGGAGAGCCCCTGGGTAAAACATTCTGGAAGCTTTACACAGATGTGCCTTGGAAGAGAGAAAAGCAAATACTGGGAACTTATTTAACCGGTTCTATTTCCTCTACATGTTCATCATGGGTCAGGGATGCTATTCAGCTGGTTGTGAACATCTTGAGTATCACCCCTGGCAATAAATCTCAGAATTTGACCTGTGGGGGTAATGGGGCGATTGTTGGAGATCTATTAAGGAGAGGAACAGGGGAGGAGAGAATTTTAGTGCAATTAGAAAAGTAATATTTTGAATAACAGTGTGCTTTTCTTGTTCCTTTATGAATAAATGACTTTATCCCTTGTTGACCCTTGACATCCATCTGCTTGGGGGGAGATAAGGACTTGTTACAGAAGGAATGGGGGGGTGGCAAGGCACCTGGGTGGCTCAGTCGGTTGAGCTTATGACTTTGGCTTGGCTGGGATCATGATCTCACAGCTCGTGAGTTTGAGCCCTGCATCCGGCTCTATGCTGACAGCTTAGAGCCTAGAGCCTGCTTTGAGTTCTGTATCTCCCTCTCTCTCTGCTCCTCCCCCGCTCATGCTCTGTCTCTCTCTCTCTCTCTCTCTCTCTCTCTCTCCTTCAAAAATAAATAAAAACATTTCTAAAAAAATTTTTTAAAGAAAAAATAAAGAAGGAATGGGGGGGATCCTGAGATATTCAGCTTTTGACATTCAACATAGAATTTTATAGCAAGGCAAGAAGTTTCTAAGCCAGGTTAGTGGCTTGAAAGGAGATTTCCTAAATTCCTTTCAAGATTAAAAAAAAATGTCTGCTAACTCCCTGAAAATCCCAGCTTGGAGGACTTAACTCAGGAAGGTCTCTCAAAGGGTATGACTCCCAGGCCATGATGTCTGCTGCTCCGTGGTGAAAGGACACGGAGTCGGGAAGGCAGGGAAGCCTGTGTTTGTTGGACCTAGGGGATAACGGAAAGAGCGAGCTGGAGAGAGAATAAGGGGGGGAAGGGAAATGTCCATCCCAATGTCTCCTTTCCAGGTTTCTATCTAGAGATGATGTGGTGAGTCACACCTGGAGGGAATAGCAGGGACCTGCTCCCATTTGGGCCCCTGTGAGGAAACACAGGATGCTCTACATCTTTCTCTGGCATAGCACATCAGGTAAAAGTGTAGTCAGGACAGAGAGCTGAGGGGAGGCTGAGATAGAGCCACAAGCCTGAGCAACTAAAGGAAAGCCAGCTCACAAGTTATATCCACATGATCTGAACTTTTCAGCTGCAAACACCAGCAGGGCTGGCAGCAGCCAGGTGGGGATGGGAAACTGCTCCAAAGGCCAGAGGAGTCAGAAAACACTGACTGCCCTTAGGGGTCTCTTGGATCCTCTCCTTTGGCATACAATGGCCTAAGTTGTGCTTGCTCCCTGAGCCACTTGGAAAAAGACTGGGGAGAAGAGCAAAGGTCTGAGAATACTGAGAAAACCAAGTGTTCTTTTTCTAAAGAGAATGAGTGTTACCTACAAGGATTGTTTCCATTATTTGATGAGACTTAACTTTCTTTTTTGCTCCTCTTTAATTTATTCTAGTGAGATAATTGTGAAATATTTAAGAACCACTAGAAAGAAGTAATACAAGGAACTGATGTACCTACCGCTCAGCATAAAAAAGAAAACATTACCAATACAGTTGAAAATTCCACTGTGTACCACTCCGCAAAGGCCACTTTTATTAGTTCAAAAACAGAAAGTTACTGATATTAGATTGTTTTTTTACCCTACAAAAAACCCTCCAGCGATTTTATATGATTCAATCTGATATTTTATCTGAACTTTATGGGTTTGATCAGTACGTTGCTCATTCTGTTGCGCTCTTAGAATGCCCTCCTTCCTTTCCCTCATTTATTCACATTCTACTCATGCTTTAAGACAAGATCTGAGCCCCACTCCTTTCAAGAAGCTTTCTCTGAAGACTTGAGCCTGCATTGTGCTTTCCTTTCTCTTTCCAGAAGATGCTGTGTGTCTCACACCGTTAGCATTGTTTGTATGTTCTATTCTGTAACTGGACCACACAACTTTGCACTTGGTAATATTGTTACCTGTTATGTTGTTTTGTTCATTAAAATATGGAAGAAATAATAGGCTTTTATTAAATATCTGGCTGGTTAAAGATAATAAACTACTCATTTCTTGGAAATTATTACTTCTAGCAGTTTTATAAAAGTTGCTTTTTTCCAAGACCCAAACTATTTAGAAGAGATACCTTAAGGTGAGAAATCTGGGAAAGAATCAGAATGTAGTCAAATTTTATCATGTCCCATAAAACACTTACATTATGGTATAGGATATCTTTTTTTTTAAGTTTATTTATTTATTTTGAGAGAGAGACAGCACGAGTGGGGGCGGGGCCAGAGAGAAGGGGAGAAAGCGAATCCCAAGCAGGCTCTGCACTGCCAGAGCAGGGCCCGACGTGGGGCTTGATCCCACAAACCATGAGATCATGACCTGAGCCAAAACCAAGAGTCAGATGCTTAACCAACTGAGCCACTCAGGTGCCCCTATGGTATAGGATATCTTAAGAACTAATAACAAAAGCCACCATTTATGGAGTAATATAAGTCAAGTACCATCCTCAGATTTTATATATTATACTTCTAATGCAATAACCCTCCAAAGCAGGTAATAACAAAGTCTATCCAGTTAGCCATATTGACTCCCATTCTTAGTCATAAAAGTGTTCTGTGGTAATTTATTTTTTTTATCTAATCTTATACCAATGTATTAGTATAATTAGGCTATGCTAAATTAACAGGTTTATCCTAGAATCTCAGTGGCTTAGCACAATAAAGGTTTGCTGTTGTTGTTCTGGTAAAGTCCAGGGTATTTTGGGCAACTCATGAGTTCAGCTCTCCTTCCTGGTGTGACTCAGGGATCTAGGCTGCTTCCATCTTGTTCTACGATCTCACTAAATGGGAAGAAAGGAGCCACACCAGTCTTTAATTGCTTTGGACCAAGAGTAGCCCATCACTTAAACTCCTATCTCCATTTGCCAGGACCCAATCTTGAGACCCTACCTAATACAGCTGCAAGGGAAGCTGGGAAATGTAGAGAACACATGACTATTCAGTGAGTGACAGCCAGTGAATCAGGTGAAGTCAGCCAGGCATCCCAGAAGGGCCAGTGTATTTGTCCACATGGTGAACTGGAGATAACCTCCTCAATTCCAATGGTATTAATTCAACTGGCTGAGGTAGCTAGCCCATCTGGTCATCTTTTGAGTCTTAGGGTTCCAGAACTTTCTCAGATATTGAAGAATATCTTGGGCAAAGATAAAGGAAAAAACAATAATGGCAATAATAATAATAAATGCTGAATAATGATAACTAATAATAAGAAAGAGAATAAGCACGCAGTTTGGGGGCACACATGTTCATATGATTACTGAGAAATATATAACTTCTCCAGAAAAAAGAGGGAGTGAAGGATCTTTTCCAATGGGCTCAAGGCCTGAGGTTCTTCCCCTGGGGTTAATACAGAAGCACATGAATGAGTTTCAAGTCTGAAAGTATTTGCAAAATGTTATGTGCAAATGTGCATTTTTCAGAGGGAGCTAATCCATAGCTTTCATAGAGGTTTTCAAGGGATCCATCATGCAGAAAAGGTTAAGGTTCACTTTTCTAGATTAGGAATGAGATCTCTGAATAGGAGAAGCAGCTATCAGGGTGCACAGGAAAGAAGAAACTCGCATTCACACCTGACTTACAGGACTTACACATCAATGCGTTTACACACAAACATAGAAATGAGAACTATTTCCTGGCTGAATCATTTTCCTTCTATAAAATTGTTTTAAATTGGTGGATCTTGGTACTTTCACATCTTCAGGTCTTACTACCTTTATTTCTCAGGCAATACAAAAGGCATTAAAAGTGTATCCTTGGCGGGGCTCCTGGTTGGCTCAGTCAGTTAAGTGTCCGACTTTGGCTCAGGTTGTGATCTCACAGTTCATGAGTTCGAGCTCTGTATCAGGCTCTGTGCTGACAGCTCAGAGCCTGGAGCCTGCTTCAGATTCTATGTCTCTCTCTCTCTACTCCTTCCCTGCTCACGCTCTGTCTCTCTATGTCAAAAATAAATAAACATTTTTAAAAAAATGTATCCTTGTCTGTCTTAGGAGATGGTCTCCTTGCTACCTCTAACTCCTACTGTACATACTCAACAACAAGACAAGACCCTAAGGGATGTGATCATTTATCTATACCAGAAACCTTCGAAACTAAATTCTGGAGGCTGAGTCTCCTCATCTGTAAAACAATATTAATCCTATGTCCTTCACAAGAATGAATCAAGTTGTTTAATGACCACAGTTGTGTTCTGGAAATTATTCATGACTACAATAAAATACAAACACCACTAAATTAGAAAAGAATGTATACTGGGGCGCCTGGGTGGCTCAGTCGGTTGAGTGGCCGACTTCGGCTCAGGTCATGATCTCGCGGTCCGTGAGTTCGAGCCCCGCGTCGGGCTCTGTGCTGACAGCTCAGAGCCTGGAGCCTGTTTCACATTCTGTGTCTCCCTCTCTCTGACCCTCCCCCGTTCATGCTCTGTCTCTCTCTGTCTCAAAAATAAATAAACGTTAAAAAAAAAAAAATGAAAAGAATGTATACTAGAGAAAAAAAGGAAAATTTAATTAAATTTCACTTTTCAATCTATTATAATGAACAAGCCACATAACAAATGTGTCTCTAAAATAATCCAGTTAATTTTTCCATGAAGCTTTATGGAATCAGTTTAATTACTTGATAACCATACTTGCTCAACTCCGTAGCAACAACCTAGATGAAACAAATGTAGCTTTGCTTCTAGGTGTCTCTCTCTCTCTCTCTTTTTCTTTTAATTAAAAAAAAAATTTAAGTGATCTCTATACCCAACCAACATGGGGCTGGAACTCACAACCCTGAGATCAAGAGTCTTACACTCCACCTACTAAGCCAGCCAGGTGCCCCAGGAGAATCTCTTAGATAATATTAATATAATTCAAAGTTTAATGAAATTATTACCTTCCATGAAACCATACAGCAACTCACAGAGAAGTCTTGATAACTGATGAAGTTGCTGCTAATACATTTCTTGCAAAATATATGTTGATTTTTTTTTGAGAGAGAGACAGAGAGAGCTAGCAGAGGAGAAGGACACAGGGAGAGAGAAAGAATCTTTTTTTTTAATACTTTTTTAAATTTTTTAACGTTTATTATTTTTGAGACAGAGCATGAACAGGAGAGGGTCACAGAGAGGGAGACACAGAATCTGAAACAGGCTCCAGGCTCTGAGCTGTCAGCACAGAGCCCGACGCGGGGCTCGAACTCACAGACCGTGAAATCATGACCTGAGCTGAAGTCGGCCACTTAACCGACTGAGCCACCCAGGCTCCCCAAGAGAATAAGAATCTTAAGCAGACTCCACACTCATCATGGGGTCAATGTGGGGCCGTGCGGGGGGGGGGGGGGGGCGAGGGAGGGGGCTTGACACAGGGCTCAATACCAGGACCCTGGGATCATGACCTGAGCTGAAATCAAGATGTTCAACTGACTGAACCACAAAATATATTTTGCGGCACCCCACAAAATATATTTTGAAGACAGAGCCTTCAATTCCTTTTTACTGAAAGTTAATGAGCAACGCTTATTTTAGGAACCCAATCTGAAAACTTCCTCCACTTATTCCTCACCTCATGAGAATTTTCTGAATGCCTAGGAAAGTCCTCAGCTCCTTTAAACTTAAGGAGGTAGCAAATAATCTTTTAAATAAAACCTAGCAGCAGCCTCTGAGTTTCCCACTTTTTATTTGATGCTGGTCAAACTTGCCCTTTATGTTATGATTATTTCCCTATCAAGTTAGGCATCTATTCCTGCCCATATGTGTTGACTTTTCTTGACTCGCAGGCTCAAGTGAAATCAGCTGTCCATCTTCGGGGCCGGGAGATTCTCAAATGATGAAAATTTCTCCACTCTTTTTCTACCTCTTATATCTTCCAAAATGAGTAGCTTCCTTTGAGCTTCTGGTTTTGACCTGAATGTATGTTGCAGAGAGTAAGATGCTTGTTTTAAAAAAATTTTTTTTTCAACGTTTTTTTTTTATTTATTTTTGGGACAGAGAGAGACAGAGCATGAACGGGGGAGGGGCAGAGAGAGAGGGAGACACAGAATCGGAAACAGGCTCCAGGCTCCGAGCCATCAGCCCAGAGCCTGACGCGGGGCTCGAACCCACGGACCGCGAGATTGTGACCTGGCTGAAGTCGGACGCTTAACCGACTGCGCCACCCAGGCGCCCCTAAGATGCTTGTTTTAAACGAAACCTGGCATTGTTCCCCACAAAGCTGCTTTCTGCCTGGACTGACCTCACCATCCTCTCTACTCCCCCACCCTGGCAAGTAGCAGTCAGCTTCACACTGAACCTGAGCAGTCATTGATTAGGTTTGGATATTAGCAAAACAATGGCAAAGGGGCACCCATGAATCACTGCTTTTGAAGACATGTTGAAATCATTTGTCTCTCTACCTTGACACTCTAAGCTACAGGTGGTTCCAATTTTCAACTTGTGGCAGAAACCATAAGCCAAGGAAGCAAATGTTTCCATAAACTGTAGAAAAGAAACACTCTCCAGCTACCTAACTGTGAAATGCCCAACTTGGGACTTCCATTAACTTTTGACCTTCTTTCTTAGAAATCCATATGGAGAGGATTCAATTTTTCTAAGTTGGCTACTGAAGACTGGGGTAGACTTTTAGCGGCAGTATTAGGGTACAATTTCTTCAATACACCAAACTGGAATGGCTTTCAGGCCCTTCCCCAACACGTCGAGGCACAAATGAATTCAATTCTAAGGATTTAATCCAGGTTATTTGCTCACTGCTTTGGTTTCCCATCATTACCCAGATGGGTCAGATACAAGAAATCACAGCTATCGGGCTTATTCACTCTAAAAATTGTGTGTCAGCTGAGGACATCAAAATGTTCCAACACTGTCCAAATAAATATGGACATTCTCTCTTTAGCACAGGGATTACATTTCTGGAAATGGGAGCACTAAGTATTGAGTCCTTTTGGAGATGTTCCTCCAGTGTTGTAAGGTGGTAGAGTTCTCTTTACATCCCCTGAAGTTATGTCTCTATTAGTGATTTCTTCTGGCAATTAATCATTCAACAGTTGATGAATCCTCCCAGGCTGTGGCACAGTTAGGACATCTCTAATAATGTCAAAGAGCTTACCCCATTCCCTGAGCGTCTTTTGGTCCTTACCTTTGCTTCCTGAACTCGATCCTCAAAGGTGCCTCCAAAACCCAAAAAACTCTCATTTATGATCAGCATGAAGTTCTTCCTTTATTTCTTTGTGGCAGGCAGAGCACCATCATTCACACATTTTATTAGCCATTATGGGTCAAAACTGTCTTCCAGGACACAAATGAAATTACCGAAATATAGGTCACAGAGAAGTAAACGACACACCACAGAACTCACTCAGTTGAAGTAGCAGCTCACGGTCCCCACCTGGGTCCAGGCCAGCATCATCTCTCACCTGGATTATTGCACTAGTCTCCTAAGTCATCTTCTTGCACATACTCCTTGCATCTACCAGCAGCCAGAGTGTTCCTTTAAAAATGTTAGGTCACTCCTCAGCTCAAAATCTTCCAATGATTTCACTTTTAATAAGAGTAAAACTTGAAATTGGCTTCGCTTTCTTCAGATCTGCCCCCAAATGTCACCTTAATAATGGAGCCTTTTCCATTTGTCCAAGGGATACAGTTGCGCTGTTTTGAAGGGACACATGCACCCCCATGTTTATAGCAGCACTGTCAACAATAGCCAAAGTATGAAAAGAGCCCAAATGTCCATTGATGGATGAATGAAGAAGATGTGGTATGTGGTATATATATATATATATATACACATACACACACACACACACACACACACACACACAATGGAGTCTCACTCGGCAATCAAAAAGAATGAAATCTTGGGGCGCCTGGGTGGCGCAGTCTGTTAAGCATCCGACTTCAGCCAGGTCACGATCTCGCGGTCCCTGAGTTCGAGCCCCGCGTTGGGCTCTGGGCTGATGGCTTGGAGCCTGTTTCTGATTCTGTGTCTCCCTCTCTCTCTGCCCCTCCCCCGTTCATGCTCTGTCTCTCTCTGTCCCAAAAATAAATTAAAAACGTTGAAAAAAAAATTAAAAAAAAAAAAAGAATGAAATCTTGCCATTTGCAACTACGTGGATGGAACTGGAGAGAATTACACTAAGTGAAATTAGTCAGAGAAAGACAAATATCATATGACTTCACTCATATGAGGACTTTAAGAAACAAAACAGATGAGCATAAGGGAAGGGAAACAAAAATAACATAAAAACAGGGAGGGGGACAAAACAGAAGAGACTCATAAATATGAAGAACAAACTGAAGGTTACTGGAGGGGTTGTGGGGGGGGGGGGATGGGCTAAATGGGTAAGGGGCACTAAGGAATCTACTCCTGAAATCATTGTTGCACTATATGCTAACTAATTTGGATGTAAATTTTTAAAAATTATTTTAAGTTTATTTATTTTTGAGAGACAGAGAGAGATAGAGCACAAGTGGGAGAGGGGCAGAAAGAGAAGGAGACACAGAATCCAAAGCAGGCTCCAGGCTCTGAGGTGTCAGCACAGAGCCCGATGCGGGGCTCGAACCCACAAACTGCGAGATCATGACCTGAGCTGAAGTCGGACGCTCAACCTACTGAGCCACCCAGGCACCCCATGGATGTAAATTTTTAAAAATAATAAAATAAAATAAAATATGTATATTAAAAAAAATAATGGAGCCTTTTCCAGCCACCCCACATAAAATAACAACGTTCCCACCCCCACCTCTGTATCACACTCCCAAATCCCCCTTTCTCCTGCCTTTTTCCCCATCCATTGCACCTATCACATTATCACCTACCGTATATTTACTTATGTAATGTGTGGTAGGTTATATTTTCCAAGATGGTCACAACAAGATTTCCTATGCCACATACTCTTCTTACAATGTGATATTTCTATGACTTCCTTTGAGAGATGTTTGTCACTGGCCTCAAATGGAGGGCAGCCTGTAATTGTGGCAGAAGTGATGCTGTGTGACCCCTGAGGCTAGGTCACAAAAAGCCATACAATCTCTGCCTGGTCATTATAAGGCACTCAATCTTGGAACTCAGCCACTGTGACATGAGGAAGCCTAGGCCACATGGAGAGGCCAAACAGCCAGCTGTTCTGACCAACAGCCATCACCAACCTCTAGATGTTTGAGGAAGCTTTTGAGATGACTTCAGCCCCAGCCCCTGCATGAGACTCCAAATGAGAACTGCTTAACTTAGCTTAATCACCTCCCAGAACCATGAGAGATAATAGTAAAATTGTTGTTGTTCTAAACCACTAAGTTTGGGGGCCATTTGTTATTCAACAATAGATATTGGAACAATTTGTTTGTGTGTATTTTGTATGTCTCTTCTCACTAGAGTACGAGTTTCATGAGTTCCGGGATTTTGTTTTCTTTGTTGCTGTACTCCCAGCACCTAGAACAGTGGCTGAATACAGCAAAGTACTCAATAAAAAAGTGTTGAATAAGTGAATGGATGTATGATGCATTTTCAGTATGGTATGCTAATGGTTATTGGTCAACAGTACATGGTACAGTCCACTGGACTAGACCTTATTTGGCAGAGAGCATCTGGCACTGCAGCATGGCAAAATACATTTCAACAGGAATATTTCATAGGCAAATAACATTGTAATGAATTACAATTATTGCAGGAAAGCATAAAATAGGATTTGAGCTTCGTGTAGAATTTGTCCTCTGGTGATTGATTCCATAATTCCATCATGGGGTTTTCCAGATCAGGTCTGGAAAGGCTTCAGAAGTACTTTCAGAAGGATTATTGATTTCTTTAATCCAAATAATAAAGTTCTTGCTAAAAATGACAAGTTCAAATTATTCACATGTTCTTGTTATGATGTGGGATGAAGTGGCATGAAAATGGGTGGCATCGCATGCACACACATGCATTGGTGTACAATTTGTAATGCCTACTTCCATTGCCTATTTTCAGTCTGATGGTTTGGAGTATACATATATTTTTAAAAAATGAATAAATATGATTTTGAATCTCCCCAGTCTCTCACATAGTACTTTGATTTACATTTGGTCTGGAGCAAATATGTGTGCATTGCTTAGAGAGCAACAACATCCTCACATACCCAAAGAAAATATTAAAATATTATCTCAGTAAGTGAAAAAGGACGAAATTTCTTAGCTACCTGGAAAAGAAGTTACTTTTTGTTTGGGGAAAAATTACAGGTGGATGGTCTTGAACGGACCAATCAATTTCTTTGGGCCAATCCATCTCAGCCTTGATTGGAGCAAAAAGCACCGATATCGAATCTATGGATTTTTTTTAGAATCGAGGATCTCTGCTGAGTCTTTTCACAATGACTTCAAAGCAGTTTCCATACATGAATTACTTGGATAGACAATCATGTGATATTTCTTTACAGACTCCAGAAGGGTTAGGGTAAAATTAGCTTTTAAAAGTTCTTAAGGCTACTGCCATAAGGCTCCTTGGCTGAATGTCTCTTGAGGAAGAGTGTGTGCCATTTTGCTGCCTTTGTTCCAATGACAGTTTTGGTGCCACTGGGCCTCACCATCTGGCCTGAGGTATGAGGGTCCCCTCTAGGTTAGGTACAAGTTTTGAGTGGAAAGTGGGGAGATTCCCAGAATTTCCTTGGAAAGTCCAAGCAAATGAATTGGGAACATTCTCTCTGGAAATCCCATTTTTCTCACCAAAATTTAGATGTTGCTTCTGAAGCTAATTATTCCTTATTTCATTAAAAAATAATAATAATGATCTTATTTATTTATTTATTTGCAGGCCCAGACAAACTTGACTAGAAAAGAAGCCCGGGCAAGGGTTAGGATGAGCTCATGACGTTCCAGGCACTCCAACCAATTGAAAGGCCACGAGAGGGGGAGGGCGGAAGTGACGAGACGTATCCCTCCGCGGGGCGAGAGGGTCGGTGGGGGGAGTCGGCGTCTCTCTCCCCCGCGCCAGCTCCCGTACACGGAGCCGCATTCCTTGGCCCCCCCACCCCCTCCCTCGGGGCCCCCCCGCCCCCCTCGGGAAAAAAATCCACCCCAAATCACTCGAACCCGAGGGAGGTTTCCTTTCACCCTCGGGGAGACGCGCTCTCCACGGTTCCCTCTCAGCCGTCTCCCCCAAGCCCCCGTCCCCTCCCCTGCTCCCACCCCCTTCTCCCGGCGCCGGGTGCAAGGTCCCTTTAAGGCGACGGCGCCTTCCTCGGGTCAGACTACCGGCGGCGACGACCACGGGAGGTGAGTGAGCGAGCGGGCGAGCCTTCTCTCTCCCCACCCCCTTCTCTCGGGGGTTCCGTTATCTTTTCGCTCGGCGAGGCGCTCCGAGGCGAGACAATGAGAGGGGGATGGGGCGGGTGCGCGAGGGGTGGGGGCGGGGGCCCGGTGGCGCGCGCCCCCGCCCCCCGCGAGTGGCGGCGCGGCCCGCGGCGGCGGGCGTGGGGTGCGGCGCGCGAGCGCGAGAGTGAGTGCGTGCGCTCCGGAACCGCGGGA